>NC_087185.1:16999163-17105381 GCF_035594125.1 Scylla paramamosain
CCTCCTCCTCCTCCTCCTCCTCCTCCTCCTCCTCCTCCTCCTCCTCCGGGGCACTTTTCCCTCCACATATTTCTCCTCTATCGCCCATTACCACCTACTCTTTCCCTCCCCTTCCTCCCTCCCCTCCAGTCTTCCTTCCCTTCCCTCCGCTTCGTATCCCTCCCTTATATCTTCTTCCCTACCTTCCTCTCTATTTTTCCTCCTTTTCCTATCTCTCTCTCTCTCTCTCTCTCTCTCTCTCTCTCTCTCTCTCTCTCTCTCTCTCTCTCTCTCTCTCTCTCTCTCTCTCTCTCTCCTTTTTTTTGCCAATTCCTAATTTTCTTTCTCCTCACCCTCCCTTTACCTCTTTCTTCTCCAAATCTTCCTTTCTCTCACCTTCTCTTCCTCCTCTTCCTCCTCCTCCAATTTTCTTTCTCCTTTGTTCTTTTTATCTCATTGGAAAAATTTAACTCTTATCCCTTATTTTTCATCATGAGAGAGAGAGAGAGAGAGAGAGAGAGAGAGAGAGAGAGAGAGAGAGAGAGAGGTTGCAAATAGATATCTAAAAGGGGAAAAACACTTAGTCGTTTTGTCCATTTATTTATTTATTTATTTATTTATTTATTTATTTATTTATTTCTATCGTTCTGTTCATAATCTACCGAACTTTTTTTGTATTTTTTTCCGTATTTTTGCCCCTTCTTATTTCTGTCCTTCTCCTCCTCCTCCTCCTCCTCCTCCTCCTCCTCCTCCTCCTCCTCCTCCTCCTCCTCCTCCTCCATTTTTTTTTCTTTCCTTTTCTTTTCTCAGCCCTCCCGTAACCCGCTTTCTAATCTTCCTTCTCCTTCCCTCTCTCTTTATTCGTCTTTCCTCCTCCTCCTCCTCCTCCTCCTCCTCCTCCTCCTCCATTCTAAGCTGTCATGTCTCCTGAATATTACGTAAGGTCTTGCCTCCTCCTCCTCCTCCTCCTCCTCCTCCTCCTCCTCCTCCTCCTCCCTGTCATGGCCCACACTAATAGCTATATATGTCTCTCTCTCTCTCTCTCTCTCTCTCTCTCTCTCTCTCTCTCTCTCTCTCTCTCTCTCTCTCTCTCTCTCACACATCCTGCCGTTTTTTCTCTCCTTCCTCTTTCGTTTTCTTTCTTTTAACTCCGCTTTTTCTCCTTTCCCTTCTTCCCTCCCCCCAACTCTCTCTCTCTCTCTCTCTCTCTCTCTCTCTCTCTCTCTCTCTCTCTCTCTCTCTCTCTCTCTCTCTCTCTCTCTCTCTCTCTCTCTCTCTCTCCATTTTCTTTTCTGTTGCTATTTTTTCCTCCTCTAACTTTTCTTCTCTTCTTTTTTTTTCTTCATTTTCCTTATTTGTTATTCTTTTTCTATATTTCCTTTTCTCATTCCCTTATTTCATGTTTTCCTCTTTTCTCTTTTCCTAAATTCCCCCTCCCTTTTTCTCCCTTCCCTTTCCTTCCCTCCTTTCTTTTCCTCAATTTCTCCTTTTCCCTCCCTTCACTTCTCCTGTCTTTCCTTTCCTTTTTCTCTTTCCTTTTCATTCCTTTCCTATTTTCCAGTTTTCCTTTTACTCACTTTTTTTCGTAATATATTTTCCTATAGTCTTTTTTTATTTTTTTTTCCTTTTTCAAACCATCTTTTTCTTCCTTATCCTTTTATTCCTTTCCCTCGTTTTCTTCACCTCAGTCTTATTACTTTTTTTCCTTCCCTTTCCATCTATTCCCATTTTTTTTTCTTATTACATTCTTCTTCCCCTCCCTTTTCTCTTCTCTTCCCTTCCCTTCCCTTCTCTCCCCAAATCCTGCATTTTTCCCCCTCCCCCCCTCCCCTCTCCCCTCACCAGGCCTTCCTCTGTTCTATATCCTCCCTCCCTCAATATGCTACCCGCCTCCCGCTCACCCAATCGGTCGCCGGGACACTGGGAGCTAACGGGTGATTGGCGAGTCCCATTATAAAAACCAAGCCAAGGGTATTTGGGTGATATAATCTTCGCGGAGTGTTTGGTTGGGTCATATTGATTCTCTCTCTCTCTCTCTCTCTCTCTCTCTCTCTCTCTCTCTCTCTCTCTCTCTCTCTCTCTCTCTCTCTCTCTCTCTCTCTCTCTCTCTCTCTCTCTTTTGTATATTTCAGCTCTGACTTCTAATTAGTCTCGCCAAGTTAAGTTATGAAGCCTTTAAAGATAACAGCAGTAGCAGCAGCAGCAGCAGTAGTAGTAGTAGTAGTAGTAGTAGTAGTAGTAGTAGTAGTAGTAGTTGTTGTTGTTGTTGTTGTTGTTGATGTATTCGTAACTGTACACAAAAACACCTATCATATCTATTCTTAACTTTATCTCAATCAACTGTAATAGTAGTGGTAGTAGTAGTAGTTGTAGTAGTAGTAGTAGTAGTAGTGGTGGTGGTAGTGGTGCTGGTGGTGGGGGCTCTAAATAGTAATAGTATTAATATGTACCGGTAGTAGTAGTAGTAGTAGTAGTAGTAGTAGTTAATTTTTTTGGCCATGCGTATACTGTACTTGTTTTTTTATGAGAGAGAGAGAGAGAGAGAGAGAGAGAGAGAGAGAGAGAGAGAGAGAGAGAGAGAGAGAGAGAGAGAGAGAGAGAGTTATTCTACTGACCACATCTATTCACTTACTTCCTGTTCTATTAACTTTGTGCTGCGGGCGAGAGAGAGAGAGAGAGAGAGAGAGAGAGAGAGAGAGAGAGAGGAGAGAGAGAGAGAGAGAGAGAGAGAGAGAGAGAGACCACTGGTTACAATGGACGTTTCCTCATTACACCCTCCTTGCGCTCTCTCTCTCTCTCTCTCTCTCTCTCTCTCTCTCTCTCTCTCTCTCTCTCTCTCTCTTGCAAGTGTAGTAGTTGATCATAGTAGCAGTAGCAATGGTAGTAGCAGTAGCAGTACTGTACTAGTAGTAGCAGTAGTAGCAATAGTAGTAGCAATAATTATAGTAGCAGTAGTAGCAGTAGTAGTAGTAGTAGTAGCAGCAGGATGAAGGTGTCTAGGAAGGAGGATTGATCAAAAGCAGCTTTAGACGTGTCCCTTCCTTCCCTTCCCTTCCCTTCCTCCTCCTCCTCCTCCTCCTCCTCCTCCTCCTCCTCCTCCTCCTCCTCCTCCTCCTCCTCCTTCTCCTCCTCCTCCTCCTCCCCCTCCCCCTCCCCTCTTTTGTGCCCACATAAGGGTAAGGCCTCGGGCATTCCCTTTATTTTGTGTGTGTGTGTGTGTGTGTGTGTGTGTGTGTAATAATAATAATAATAATAATAATAAACGGTTTATTCTTTAGGCAGTCAACAAACTGAAAATGTACATTGGGGGGTGGGGAAATACTTGACATTAATCCTAAAGGTAAGTCAAATCTAGAAGAGACTATTGATTGATTGGCTCGCACCATGGTGGGAATCGCACTGAGTCTGTCTGTACCGGTCCGTACGTGGCGCCTTTAGGGGCGTTATCTTATTGTGGTGTCTGGTGGCACGGGTAGGGCGAGGCGCGTCAGGCGGCAGCATGTTTCTGAGACGTGGATGATTCAGAAGTCCCCTTCCAAACTTCTCCAGAGCCTCACTGTACCTGGTGGATAGTCTGAATAGCTTCAGGGTGTTCAGGGCTTCTTCATAGGTGGTGTATGCAGGGCCAAGGATGACCCTGCACGCCCTTTTCTGCACACTCCAACTGTAGCTGTTGAGTTTGTGTGAGGGAGGAGGACCACGCTGGGGAGGCGTACATGAGTTTGGGGAGGATGAAAGTAAGATACACCCCCCTTAACTCATCTGTCGGTGTCCCCAGCGACCTGAGTCTGCGCAGCATGTACAGCCTGTAGGTAGCTGTTCTTATGGTGCTGGCGACATGCTGCTTCCAGGTCAGCTGGTCGTCCACCGTGACTCCGAGGAGCTTGGCACATCGGACCACCTGGAGGGGGTGAGGGCCCACTGAGAGCTGGGGAGGGGGCACTGGTACAGAGGAGGTACAGAAATGCATCACCACAGTTTTGTTGTGGTTGATGGTCATCCTGCTCTCCTCCGTCCACGTCTGGCAGCCGCTCCAGGATCGCTTGCAGTGGCGAGTAGTCCGGGTTCTTGGTGGAAACTGGGACGCCCACGGTGCAGTCGTCCACATACTTCCAGCGATGGGGGGTGTCAGTGTGTGTGTGTGTGTGTGTGTGTGTGTGTGTGTGTTCCCTCATATAGCGTGTTTTGTTTAAGTATTTCATTTCCCACACTCTCTCTCTCTCTCTCTCCTCTCTCTCTCCTCTCTCTCTCTCTCTCTCTCTCTCTCTCTCTCTCTCTCTCTCTCTCTCTCGTGACGTCAGGAGGCTCCCTAGGTGGTGATGGTGACGATGGTTATGTCAGATGCTATTTTCGGAAGACCCTCGGCTTTCCTCCTCCTCCTCTTCCTCCTCCTCTCTTCCGCCTCGCGATCTAGCTTCCTATACGGTTCGTAATAATTTATGTCTTGCGAGCGAATGAGATAAACAAACAAGAATTATGTAATGATGATGATGATGATGATGATGATGATGATGAGAAAGAATTAAAAAAAAAACATTAGCAGTGTAAAGTTGAGAGAGAGAGAGAGAGAGAGAGAGAGAGAGAGAGAGAGAGAGAGAGAGAGAGAATGACGTAAATTTCACCAAGAGGCGACAAATTTATGTGCAGCCTTTGTAAACTAACCTCCCTTAGCGGCAGAGTTGAGGCTTAATGGGGAGGAAGAAAACGGGAGAGGTGTGGGACGGTAACTTAAATAAGAGTGGGAGAGGTAAGGAAGGGAGAAGCAGAGAGAGAGAGAGAGAGAGAGAGTAATAAGGATGAAATGAGATAACTATGGTGATAATGGTGGTAGGAAGGGATGGAAGGAAAGGAGAAAAGAGATAGAGGGAGGTGAAGGAGATAATGGAGGGGAGCTTATTGATGTAAAGTAGTAAATGAGGAGGAAGAAAAGGGAAAAAGAGAAGAAAAGGAATGATGTGGTAGAAGGGAAAAGGAGGAAATATTTGAAAAGAAGGAAAAGGAAAAGGCAAGAGAGGGTATAAAAGGGAAGAAAGAAAAACAAAAAAACGTGACTGATATATTTTAAAGTGAAAACAAACACTAAGCAAATTTAATGGTGAGTTATGTATTTATGTAACGTCTCAGTCTTCATATAGTGAAATATGTTACACACACACACCACACACGTTTTCCATCTTCATCTTACACACATTCCCGCAGCAATCCACCAGTTCCTCAGCTCACCACATTCTCTGTCTCTTCCCCTGCAGGTCGAAGAAGATGGTTGAGGACAAGGATCGCCCGGGGTTCTTTAAGGATTACCATAGGGCAGTTCGTAAGGCCATATCCAACGACCAGTTTAATGAGTTCTCCAAGCTGAAGACCAACGATGACAGGATTAGGTTTTGCTTCTCCCTGCCGGCCATCCATGATATTGATATTAAGCCATACTTCAGAGGCAAATCAGAGAAAGAGGCGCTTGAAAAGAAGGAGGCAGGAAATAAGTGTTTTGGGCGCAAGAATAATTTGGAGGCGCTAAGGTTGTACAGCCAGGCGGTGGTTAAGGCTCCGGTGCCCTCGGGTAAATATTGGAAGTTAATCAGTTGAGTGGCATCCTCCTCCTGATAAGTCCCTTAATCCTCACACACACACACACACACACGCACACACACACAACTACAAGAAGTCACAGCAATAAGCTTAATGAGAGATAAGGAAATACAGGAGGAAATACAGCTTTTCAAATAGAGTAGTTGATCATTATAATGAATTACCAAAGGAAGTAATATATACAAACAATATATATAAATCTTAAGAAAGTATGATCATTTGTTATTTTAAAAATGTGACAATATTTAGCTTGATCCAATCCTGTAAGAATGTAAACAGGTAAATACACACACATAATTTATATAAAAAGTTAAGCTTACACTGAAAAATATAATTGATATCTGGAATAGACTAGAAGAGGTGATGAAGACAAGAAATGTACATTACCTTAAAGACAAAACAGATCACTATAGATACCTTGCAGAGACAGGACCACACAATACACATAGCTACATACCACAACTAGGTGAACAGGTTACATAATTATGCTACCTTACCTTACCTGCAATGGCCTCTACAAAACCTTGGTCCTCACTAACCTTGCAGCACCCATCAAGAGCCTCAGTGCTAGACAGACTCAGTTCTTAACACTCACATCCTTACCTCCAGCACTCTTTACACACACACACTTGAAATCACCCTCTATTACCCATTTCACAGATCAGCATTCTCACACAGCAAGACATCCATACAGAGACTCCTCTCCTCCCCCTCACAAGTGAACCAAAAGGAAAATGTTCATTGATTCCTGGGACTGCCAAGAGTTTTCTGCAAGGAGGCAGACACATACTTTGGAGATGTTTTGTATAATGTTCTTCATGTGTTTTATTATGTTTGATGGTAGATATCAGAAAAGAAGGAAAAAGTACCATGGAAAACATCTTCTCTCTCTCTCTCTCTCTCTCCTCTCTCTCTCTTCTCTCTCTCTCTCTCTCTCTCTCTCTCTCTCTCTCTCTCTCCCTCTCTTCTCTCTCTCCTCTCTCTCTCCTCTCTCTCTCTCTCTCTCTAAGTCAGTTATCTTTTCTCTTCCAATTCTCAGTACATACTGTAGATAACTCTATCTCCTGTACATGATGTAACACAATGAAGTCTGTACTGTTAGTTACAGTAAGTTGTAGGCAGGAGCAGCACCTGGCCTCCTGCATCATCTGGACTGGCTCACACACCTAGATTGGCTCCTATTTTTCAGGAATGCTGTGTGATTTAATTTGCACAATTACTTTTCTCTACTCTTCCATTATTTATTCTTTATTGTTACATTTCTGGGGTTAGTCATATTCAAAGAGGCTCTGTCCACACATTTTTAATTACCTCTATCATAAGCAATTTATTCTATTTAATCTGTATGCCACTTCAGAATTTCCCTAACAGTGAAATGTTCAGATAAGCAATCATATTCCTAGTGTAAGAATGTAAATGTAGAAGAGAGACATGGCATCTTACCTTTTCTCTCACTTGTAGTCTACTTTTACAACATTGAGGGGACTACAGTGGTACTATTCCTCTTTACTAATAAAAAGACATTTTTGTTGTTTATATGAAGTAATCATCCTGTCTGTTTTATTAGTGTAGAAGTAACACTCCATCAGTTCAGCAATCCTCCCTAATCTCATTCTCTGAAACTGTAGTACTTATTATTAATTCTGATTTGCCCCAAAACATAATAGCCCTCCAGTCCTTGCAAGAATTCCACTTTTAATTTTTAAAATACATGAGGTATATGTGCCAATAATCACTGTCGAAACCAAGAATAGAAAGTGTTATCAGAAGTGACGCACAAACAAATGCTTGGCCACACCTCCTTCATCTCTGTGCCACTCCTGCATCTCCACAGAAGAAAGTGCTGACCCTAAGAAGATGACAATGTATGCTATTTGTCTGGCCAACCGCTCCGCCGCCCTGTACCACCTGCGAGAGTACCACTACTGTGTGAAGGACATTGATGAGGCGCTGGAGCATCATTACCCCAAGGTGAAGTGCAGACAGACATGAGGATGCTTATAAATGAGAAATTACAACAAATTATTTAAAAGAGAAAGGGTGTTTGAATTATCAGTCATGCATCACAACTAGAATCACAAGTGAAGTGTACCACATATTGATTGGTCAGCTAAAATATGACATGATGAGTGGCTGTTTGATTAGGTGTCCTTATTTACAATAGAATATGAAAAAGCTGTATAACTCACTTCAGTAATTCTTCTTCTCAAGAGCTGCATGCAAACAGGTAAATGGTTTTCTCCTCTCACTAAGAGAGGGTACTGTGACAGATCTATTTGTCACAGTATCAGAATGTCAGCACTGCCTTACCTTGGGCCAGTGACCTCTTACTTCATGCCTCACACAGGAACTCAAGTACAAGTTGTACAAAAGGAAGGCACGTCTCCTATCCCACATGAAGCAGCATGTGGAGGCTCGAGACGCCTACCGGCAAGCCCTCAAGTGGCTTGACTGGGCCAAGATGGAGCGGGAGAAGAGGATTGAACACCAGACAGATATACAAAAGTGGCTCAAGATGTATGAGACAGGGAAGGTTGTTAAGAACTGGGGTGAGTCATCCTTGACATGGTGTGTGTGTGTGTGTGTGTGTGTGTGTGTGTGTATGTGTAGTGTCATAAAGATTACAGAGGCCAGTGGTGATACTATGATAGATTGGGTGAAGGACTCATGCAAGCTGGGCAATTGAAGAAAGAATCCATGAAAAGAAAGGGAAGGTATTTCTCATGAAAACTTATATTCAGAATTCCATCAGTGTTTTCTGAATCTTGAATACTAAACAACAAAAAATGCTGAAGATAGGAAGCTGTGAAATAATTATGGTAACTAACAACACACTTTTATTTCCAGACATCCCAGAGTGTTATATTGAACATCCCCCGGTAATCCCAGAGTTAACTGGTGGCAGAAATGAGCGATTCTTGTCTGCAAGCAAGAAGATTGACATCCACTATGACAACAACATGGGCCGATATGCTGTGGCAAGTGAGGACATAGAGCCTGGGGATGTGCTGGTCACTGAGCAGCCTTTTGCTTCTGTCCTGAACAGGGAGGAGTTTGGAAGTCACTGCCAAAAATGCTTCAAAACGTGAGTGTTTGGTTCCTGGTGGTGGCGACTGTGCTGGGCAAATGGTGTGCAGGAGGGTAGTCAAAGGGATCCGATCCTGGTCACACATGAATGAATCTTTCATGATAACAATCAAATTTAAACCTGCAAGTGTTCATACAATTGATGAATGGTATGGTCAGTTTGGGAAAAAAAAAAGCCCTTAATTAAAATGTAGATATGTGAATGCCTCTCATGTCTCAGAATCTCTCACCTTCAGATCAATTTCTCAACACTTATATGAATGTCCCAAGGGAAGCAGTATACCTGCTGTCATATCATAAGGAATGATTTTGTTTTATTATTTATTTATTTAGTTTTTATGTTAGTAAGATAACATAGCAGTGTTGTAGTGTGCAATGAACTACAAAATACAATTGCTACTGATTTACAATGTAGAATCATCTTCACTCCATGCAGAATTGTACTCTTCTCATTGCCGTTACCACCATTCTTCATTCTCTGAGATAGCTGTGGCAGTGAACTTGGAAGCATTTTTCATTATACACCATTTAACATAGTCCCAGATTATTTTCACCTCAGTGTAGATGATTGCAAGCACCTGAATTGTGCTCTGTGTCCACAGGACCAAGGCACCAATACCTTGCAAAAAATGCTCTTCAGTTCTCTTCTGCTCAGTGGAATGTCGGCAGAGTTCTTACTTCCATACCATTGAGTGTCCTATCCTGGATCTCCTGGTGGGGTCAGGCATGTCCATCAACTGCTTCCTTGCCCTCCGCCTTGTGACACAAAAGCCAGTGTCTTACTTCCTGGACATGAAAGAAAAACTCAATGAAGAGGATCTCAAGGTGAGTTGTGGGACTTGCCACTTTGTAAATGTTTCAGACTTTCTAGGTTTGCATTTTGTTTATAATGATTGTTGTGTTGAAGGTTGAATTTTTTCAAGAAATCAAATATGTGCTTTTGTTTTTGTTGATATTCAATGAATGCGAGCAGTAATATTGATGACACCTGCGAGCAAAGTCTTAAAACACTAATGAAAAGAGTGATTAGAATAAATTTTTAAAGATTAGGATAATAAAGGTAATGATAGTAGTGATGATTAAGAAAAAGCATTATGGTAACAAGAAGGGAAATCAGAACAAAACACATGTATCCACCTACCTCTCAACAGGAAATCACCAACAACAAGGAGGTGTACGACCCCAGCGACTTCATGCGCCTGTACAACCTGGTGTGTCACTCTCAGTTCCGCACCGCAGAGGATCTCTTCCATCGCTGCGTCATGATTGTCTTCCTCATCAAGGCACTGAAGAAGACCAAGTACTTTGATGGCAAGGGTTCCAGCTCAGGTGAGTGTGCCGTCAGGTCACTGTTGTCACTAGTGCTACTCTCTCACTGCTTTGGCTTCTCTAGTCTAAAAGAATGGTTTGATACAAGGTTAGAATATAATTTCAGAAGATATCCTGGACACCAAAAGAAGTGATTGATTAGTTCTAACATTTAAATGCCTGCAATTTGTTTTATTTGCTTGGTAAAATTTTCTAGGGTTACTCAAATAAAAATGTGTCATTCTACAGGTATGATTAACAGTTGAAAGGTTGTATCATACATGATACCATTTCTATTTTTCATTATTATCAAATAGATTTTGTGCACTGATTATATTATGCAATGGATACTGTATATTGTTAGAATTGTTTATTGAGCATTGGACATCAGTCACATCAGATCACACTTTGTCATGTGATAATTGTCATGTGTTTGGTGGCACCAGAAGGAAGAAGAAAAAAATATATAGTAATAATAATAATAAGAAGAAGAAGAAGAAAAAAAAAAAAAAGAAGAAGAAGAATGTGTAATAGAATTGATTGAGGACATCTTACCAGCTTGCTATTCGGGCAGTTTTCAAAATAGTATATGAATACATGTAACAGTTAAATGTCCACATACTGTTACATGCATGCATTCCTAACATTTACTAGTTGCTCCCCAGTCCTAAAGAGATGTGAACCTTTAATGTGCATGTCCTCCCATCAATATATACTAAAGAGGTCAGATTTTATTTTTTTTTATTCTTCTCAAAATAAAACCATAGCCAAGTGTACATAACTGGATTTTATCACAGAATGTACTTTATAATTATTTATTACATATCTCCATTCCTCATTAGAATCTGTAGAAAATAATTATCTCTGCCTTCTCTTTTTGCCAAAGCTTATCCCTTGTTCAAGGATAAAGGTGGGTGATGGATTCCTTATGTTTGCTCCATAAAATAATGTGTTCAAACATATATACTTTTTATAAAGTAATGTTAACTGTAAGTGAATGCATTACATATTATTAATTTTTTTTTTTATCATCTTATAATTCAACCTGAAAATATTAAGTAAGAAAAAATTAAAATTGTAATTTGTAAGAAGCAATTTATGTATTTTATGAATACATAAATTGCTTCTTACAAATTACAGTTTAAAGTTTTTCTCACTTAATATTTTCAGATTGAATTACAAAATTATTTAAAAAAAAAAAGTTCCTTTTAATAATATGTAATTTCACTTTCATTCATCAATATGATTATTTTTCTTACAGGTGATAAAATCAATGATGTGGAGCTGTTCATTGGAAGCCTCCTGTTGCGCTTCCTTCAGGTAGGTCAAAATAACAAAAAGAATTAGATTAGACAAAGAGTTTCAGAAGGAAAGTCATATGAACCTCCTTCATGAGTGAGTGTACTGAGTGAGAAATTAAACATGAAGGAGGTGTGGTGGTGGAGGAGTTAGTTGACAGAGCAGAGCAAGGAACATTATTATTGTTTGAGCATGTAAAGGGAATGGAAGAGAATGCCTGGATCAGGTATAAGGATAATGAAAAGGTCACACATAATTACTGAAACACAACTGAGCCATTTAAAAGAAGTTAGTTGAAGAGCCTCATTCATGTCATGATGAAGGTAGAGGATGGTCACCTTCTCTGTTCATCATCTGCCAAACCCCACTCATTACTCATTCATTTTCCCTCTTCACATCACAGGATTCCATGATAGCATTCCAACCATGAAATTACTCTATCATTCATTTTTCAGAAATACAGCATGTTAAGTTATGTTAGGTTTGGTTATTTAGGTGGCATAAATAAGGAGGAAATGTCTGCATGGGAGAAATGTCCATGAGAGAATAAACCCATGAAAAAAAAATATCCATCATTCATAACATTGCATATTTCCTCCCAGATAGTGCAATTCAATGCTCATGAAGTATCTGAGTTCTATCTGATGAGCCCAAGGAGTTTGGATGGCTCTAAAAATGAAACTCTGGGAGCTGCCATCTACCCAACCCTGGCTCTCTTCAACCACTCTTGTCACTCAGCCCAAGTCAGGTGAGACCTGTGACAGAATGAATCGGTAAATAGGAGAAAAAGTGATCCACCTAAAATTATGTTTATAGTTGTTGTGTTTTGTCACTCATTTATTATTAGTTGTTTTTATTATTATTATTATTATTATTATTATTATTATTATTATTATTATTATTATTATTACCTATATGTGTACATTTTCATTACCTCAGTAATCTTGTATATTTTTTGTTAGGAATACATCAGATCATCATCAGATCTGCCAAATACACATATTCAAGTTCACAATCATGCTTGACCATATTGAATTGTGATTTGAATTTCACAGTTTATACCATTTACTATTTTGATTTCTAAAATGACATGAAACCTGATGAAAATCTCTCTTCAGGTGGTCTTATATATTTTGGGTAGAATGGAAAGCTAGTGTATAACTCAAAGACAAATATTAAGTCAAGCACTGTATATTCATATTTATTTTGCTGTCTTCTGATTTGATGACCACTTCAATGTTATTCTGTGTACTGTATACTAGGCAGAAATAAAAGTGGTATAGAACTCATAGTTCAGTGATTAACACAAAATTAAGTGTATATACTGGATTTTTTAGCTCATTATGATTTGATTTCCACCACTTTCATAATGATGATATTGAATTTATAATAAGTTACTTTATACATACATACTTACATACATACATACATACACACATACATACATACATACGTACATATATATATATATACCAAAGCTGTCTCCCCAAAGATGGGATAGCCAAGACAAGGCACACAACCTCCACATTCTCATTCATTCACACCATTCTCTTAGGCCCTTCATCCCTGACAGAGAAGAGAAATTACTCCAGCCCTCACTATATGGGGATCATTGTTTAAGTATTTAGTTCCCCAGTGGTGGGCCCAAACTGTCTTTGGTGTCAGGACTGGGATTAATTATGGTGGTGGTATTTATGTACATAACAGCAGAAGATTTATTTTAAAGATTTATTTAAGATCTATATTGTATGCTTACAGATATTTCAGCGGCCAACAGGTGATCACCAAGGCAATCAGAAATATTCGTAAGGGAGAAATAGTACCAGAAAACTATGGGCAGTCCTTCCCTTCTAAGAACAAGATCCAGAGGAAGGCTGAGCTTGCTGACAGATACTGGTTTGAATGCAACTGTGAGGTGAGTGAAGCAAACCTCATAATTCATCACTTGCAAAAAAGTATAAGAATCTTGAAATGGGATAACCAAGACAAGGCAATCTTGAAATGAGTCCCCTTGGGTGGTCCATGAAAACACTGAGAAATTGATAAATCCTTAGCCATGAGAAGCATTAGCTGTAAACACTTCACTGAGAAACTGATCTGAAGGTGGGAATTTTTATCCATGAAAGCCATTAGGTGGAGAATGAACCACTGACCAGGAGAACAAGCCAGCACCTTGCATGTCAGGACCACAACATTTGCCAGGTCCCAAGATAATTTTGGTGGCCTTTGTACTCTTTGTACTCCTTACATTTCTATTGTGATATAAAAGACATAATAACTATGGGTCATTGTTATCTGGATCACAGTAGCATATATTTATAATAGTTATATGATTTTTGAAACTTAGAAATATCAGGTATAAATACGGGAAATCTACCAAATGCACAAGACATAAAAAAAAAAAAAAAAAAAAAACAGCTAATAATTTTAAGAAAATTCTTGTGATAAATGTAAAATAATTAATGAAAATATTGAGTTAATTTTTCCATCACACCACAACCAGCTGTTCTTGATAACATGTGAGAAACCCTTAGAATCATCTGACCTCACTCTGGTTCCATGTTTTTCCTGTGACTATTTCATGCTTTCAAACTCAGATAACAAGGTAATCAGTTATACAGACAACCAGCCCTTTTCTTAATAACCTTACTGCTCTTCCAGGCTTGTCAGAATGATTGGCCCATGTACAAGGATATGGATACCTCTACCATGCGTTTCAAGTGTCACAAATGTCATGGTCCTCTGAATGTGAACACAGAGCAACTCCTTAATCCGTTCATCAAGTGTGAGAAGTGTGGCGATCAGACTAACATTCTCTCCACACTGAAGAACCTGCAGGTGAGGATTCATTTATTCACATAGAGAGAGAGAGAGAGAGAGAGAGAGAGAGAGAGAGAGAGAGAGAGAGAGAGAGAGAGAGAGAGAGAGAGAGAGAGAGAGAGAGAGAGAGAGAGGTGGGAGACATAATTACAGCATACAAACTGGTGGATGAAATGGAGGAGCTAGACAGACAACCTATTGTGTTGGAGAAGAGAACTCAGATGTGTGAGGAGACATTATAAAAAGTGAGAAAAGAAAAGTTAAAAAAACATTCCATGTAGAGTGTGAAAGTATATACCTTGGTGTGTTAGATGATGTTTTTTTTGTGAGGAAGTACAGATATGTAAGTTTAGCATAGCTTTTAGGATGAATGTGCCAGTAGCAGGAATGTGTGGGATAGTTCTGGGGAAGAGAAAAGTTATGACAAATAAATAGACAAGCAAATGATGTATTCAATATTACTTTTGCTCTCATTTGCAGAACACAGAGCAGACTTTCAAGGGTGCATGTAAGGAGATGGAAACCTATAACCTAGAAAAGGCTGAGGCACTTTTGATTGAGAACTTGAAGCAGTTGGAGGCATGTCTGTACCCACCTTACAGGGACTACCATCTCACCCAGGAAGCCTACATGAAAGTGTGTCTCTGTCAAGGAAATATCAGGATCAAGCAGCCCAAGACAGAGGAGTAGGTTGTTCAAGGCAGAATAGAGAGCCAGCATTTGAGTCTGTTGATAGATATACAATTTTTATTTGGTACATTGATTTAATGTTGTAGTTTCTGTAAAATGGTAGTGTTTATAGCTCAGCTCTGATGAGCATATATACAATCCCGTAATATTTATTTTGATGCTTTGTATGATGTATGCTGTTCAGATTATATAATGCTGTGCTATATAAGGTTCAGATGATTTGTGTGTGTGTGTGTGTGTGTGTGTGTGTGTGTGTGTGTGTGTGTGTGTGTGTGTGTGTGTGTAAGTGTTGGGGGGTTTGGTTGACATGCCAGCAAGGTCTGTTGAGTGTTTCATTGAATGATTCATTGCTGCAGTTTTTCTGTTACTTTTGTATCTCACTGAAACATTCTTCTGCTGCTTAAAGATTTGATTGAAGTTAAGCAGTGCACACAAGGCAGCTGTCTCTGTAGAGGAGCCTTGCTTACTGTCTGTCTCGTGCACTTGTTGAATGTTTCCTCAAGATAGGTCTTTATAGATGCAAAATTGATTACCTGACTTCAGCTTTAAAACCATGAGTACAGAGCTATTTATGCCATTAGGCATTTTGCTTCTTTTGGAATCCTAAGCTGTTATGTACTTGTAAATTCCATGAAATTCTTCAATCTTAATCTTCTGCTAATGACATACAGAAGATGGCATTCTTCTCAGATTTCTGTTTAACTAACACTTGCACTTATATAGTTGTTCTGTATTCCATCCAGAGTTTACTTGATATTTAACTGCTGCATTATATGAGATAGTATACTATTTTGAAGATTACTACAGCATATTTGTAACAAATAGCTGCAGGAGTTTTATCCTGTATATGAATCAGGGAATATCAAGCACTAACATCCACCTCAGAGAATGTGAGTGTATTTGTCAGTGTGTATATTAATAAGCAGACCCTTGTGAATAGACTGATGGGTGTTCTATATCATTACACTGTACTCCATATGTATCAATACATTCTGTCATCCATTTCAGTGACACATGTAGTGACCCATTGCAGAGCCCTTATGTTCTGTTATGTTGATGAGTATTGTTATGATCAACCTTGAGAAACACTGGACTTGGCTTGTTCATAGTCAAGGTTCATAGTCACTGAGGTGTAGCTGCTGCCATATATATTCAGACATTGTCTCTCCTTTTGGGATAAATTTCATTCTTGTTTGTAAATACTGAATAAATCCCTTATAGTTATTGTTATTAATTATATATATATATATATATATATATATATATATATATATATATATATATATATATATATATATATATATATATATATATATATATATATATATATATATATATATATATATATATATACGAGATGTGTCATTAAAGTTCCAGGACTGGTGCCACACAAGTTTTATTTCACATCCAGGCTACAAACTATAGGTTATCTCCTTCGAAGTAATCCCCCTGGCACCGCATGCACTTGTCCATCCTTCTCTGCCAGGCTTGCATGCACTGCTGGAAGGATTCTTGCGGGATGCTCCTCAGCTCCGTCGTCACGGCCTTTTTGATGTCGTCCGCATCATCAAAACGGGTCCCCTTCATGACCTCCTTGAGCTTGGGGAAGAGGAAGAAGTCGCACGGAGCGAGGTCAGGTGAGTAGGGCGGTTGCTCCAGCACGGCGATGTTCTTCTTGGCCAAGAACTCTCTGATGCTCAGGGCATTGTGAGCAGGCGCATTGTCGTGGTGAAGCAGCCACGAGTTGCCCTGCCACAACTCCCGCCTCTTCTCGCGCACTGCACGAAGCAGACGCCGCAGTACTTCTTTGTACACATGTTGGTTGACTGTCTGGCCCTGTGGCAAGAACTCGCAGTGGACGATGCCCCTCACATCGAAGAAAGCGATCAACATGACCTTGAAGCTGGACCTGGACTGCCTTGCTTTCTTCGGCCGTGGCGACGCCGGACTCTTCCATTGAAGGCTCTGGCGTTTGGTCTCCGGGTCGTACTCAAATACCCAGGACTCATCGCCGGTGATGACTCTCCTGAGCAAGTCTGGTTCAGTTTCCAGACGCTCGAGGATGTCCTGACACACCTGCATGCGTCGTCCCTTCTGGTCATCGTTCAGGAGTCTCGGCACCATCTTCGCACAGACTTTCCGCATGCCCAGATCTTCAGTGATAATCTTCCACACGCTGTTGTGGTTCATGCCAAGCTCATCTGCGATCTTTCGAACAGTCAACCGACGATCGTCACGCACCATCTGCTTGACACGCTCAACATTGGCCTCATTCCTGCTCGTTGAGGGTCTTCCACTCCTGGGATCATCTTCCACGTCCTCCCGGCCCTCTTTGAACCTCTTGCACCACTCAAAAACACGTGAGCGTGACATTGTCTCATCCCCGTACACTTTTTGCAGCATACCCAGTGCTTCTGACGGCGTTTTCCCCAACTGCACCAAAAACTTCAAGTTTGTTCGCTGTTCAGCGCTCATTGTTAAACGACCTGCAACAGAGGACATGATTTTAAAAGCACGTAAGAAAAAGATTAGTGACTGTAGAGGGTTGGGAGCGCAGTTGTATACTCCAGAAGGATTACTTTGAAGGGGAAATATGGTGGTTTGTGGCTTGGGTTTGAAATTCATCTTTTAGGACACCAGTCCTGGAACTTTAATGACATACCTCGTATATATATATATATATATATATATATATATATATATATATATATATATATATATATATATATATATATATATATATATATATATATATATATATATATATATATATATATATATATATATATATATATATATATATATATATATATATATATATATATATATATATATATATATATATATATATAATCTTAGTGTATTAGTAAAGAAAATCATGTGGCATAGCTGTGTAATGAATTAAATATTGACTTTGTCTTGAGGATTGCCCTCCTCTTATCCATCATAGGCAGTAGGGATTGACCCAGACACCAAGTGCTCACAGCCATGTGTGTAGTAAAATCCTGTCCATGTGTCTGTTATGAAAGGAGAATCAAAATGCTACTAATGTTGTGTTAACCAGTGAGTTCATATAGTATGCTTGAGCCTTTGTGGGTGAGTCAGTAGAATTTTAAAGCTTGCATGCTTACTTCAGGTAAGAATGGAGTTCTTCTTAGCCTACAAGAATGCTTTAATATATTGCAGTGTGTGCCATATGATGCTCAGTATGAGCCCTCATTATATGAATCATAAGTGTGAGGAGCATTTCATTTTTTGTTGGTTTGAATAAGAACAGTAGAATTTTTAGGCATGTATATTAAATAGTTTTATTAAGGTTGGTGTTTTTACAACACTAATGATAAAGGGAGATGTTCAGCTTGAGGGCTGAGATCTTTGAGGACAACAGGGGGAATACTTTACACAGTTCCTTATTACAGACTCACTATCTTAGTCAAAAAGTGTTTAGTGCCAAATGTGTATGCTTCACTCAAATGAGTTTTTGTGATGAAAGATATTTGAAAAGAGTTACTCAACAACTCCTGGGGATGGAACCATACTTTTTTTGCTTTGCTGTAAGGACAAGAGGGTTAAAGCTATAAAATCATACCAACAAGAATGAGGCAAGCATAGTTCTGTCCAGAGGCTGAGATGTTTGTGTCCACCACATTATATGACTAGCAAGTTTGTGTCACCATGGTGGTGGTAGAAAGTAGTGTATGCAAAAAGAATTTTGTAATTACAATGCACAGTAAAGCCTCACTTCATGCAGATCAACAAAAAAAAAGTTATGTGATTTAATGCCAGACCTTTGACCGTCCTGTTCTCAGTAGGCCACCTTGACAGCATCCACAACACCAGTCTAACTTGCTGAGTATCCTGGCATTAATTAACAGCTAATGTACTGGCTTACATCTTCACATCCTATCTTAAACAGGACTTATTCTTAATTTTATAATTTTAATAATGCTATGTGTGACTTTTTTACAAAGCATTTGTTTTTCCAATTCTGATATAACATTATACGAGGATCTGCCTGATTTTGAGCTGACAGTTGTGGTGCTTCTTGTCTCATCCTTATACAAAAATTGTGTAGAACATTAGTGGTTAAGCAGTCCAGTGATGTTACCATCCTGGATCTTTAGCATAGTAGAAAAACTTATTGAATAGATATGGAACTTTGGTTTTCTAAAAATTTTAATAGGAGTTTCTGTAGTAAATATTATGTAACTTTTTGTATACAACTTTAAGTAAACCAATATAATACTTGTTAGGAAGTCATCATTTTACAGTATTGTTCAACCAGTGAAGGCATTGTTGATAAAGTGAGGTTTTACTGTAATGTTGAAGATGACAGGCCATTCTTATAGAATTTGTGCAAAGTTTTATTACCCAGCTGAGCTGATTAAAACCCATTACCTGCATGTGCGTGTAATGTGTATCAAGAGCAAGCTACAAGCTGAAGTGAATGTTGGTGTGCCTGGTTTGGACTTCAAAGGTTCAGACAATGAATCCTATTGCACCAGATGTGCTGAGTATCAAGTCTGCTTGAGAGTCACTCCTCCCAGTAGCACAGCAAGTGGGTATTTAACTTGGTTTCTCATTTTTCTAGTCATTATGAGGCATCTCCTTTATGAATCAAGGAAACTTTTTATTACCCCAGTAAATATTTAGTTTTGTGTTCATGGTATGCATTATGACTCCTGGATTGTGATAATATTATGGTTGCACCATTATACTCTGTAATTTTTAGTAGACTTTTCTCACAGATATATCTCAATTTAGGCTTCTAACAAGTCAGTTTGTTATTTTGGATTCTCTTTGGTGTAGCTTCAATATTGAATTCTATCATAGTTTTGTAAATCTTATTTCACTTGGAATTTCCATAAATAGGAAGATTATGACTAATGAAATCTGCAGTGAAGGAAATTCTCTCTCTCTCTCTCTCTCTCTCTCTCTCTCTCTCTCTCTCTCTCTCTCTCTCTCTCTCTCTCTCTCTCTCTCTCTCTCTCTCTCTCTCTCTCTCTCTCTCTCTCTCTCTCTCTCTCTCTCTCTCTCTCTCTCTCTCTCTCTCTCTCTCTCTCTCTCTCTCTCTCTCTCTCTCTCTCTCTCTCTCTCTCTCTCTCTCTCTCTCTCTCTCTCTCTCTCTCTCTCTCTCTCTCTCTCTCTCTCTCTCTCTCTCTCTCTCTCTCTCTCTCTCTAATGGTGTGGCAAGGTGCAGAAACATTCACTAGGCAGAACTGACTGTGAGGTACCTTATGGTCCAGTCAGTTAAGTTTTGTCCTTCCAGTCTATCAGGTCGGGTTTGAATCCCGATCATGTCCACCTTCCTTATATACAATAGCTTAATTTTTCATTGTTTCATAATGGGGACATAGTTCTTTTTTCAATCATGACATTCTCTCTCTCTCTCTCTCTCTCTCTCTCTCTCTCTCTCTCTCTCTCTCTCTCTCTCTCTCTCTCTCTCTCTCTCTCTCTCTCTCTCTCTCTCTCTCTCTCTCTCTCTCTCTCTCTCTCTCTCTCTCTCTCTCTCTCTCTCTCTCTTAACCAGCATTGGTTCCAAAGATAAACTGGAGAAAAATCCATTTCTAAAGTTTGTCAAAGTCTGAAGTAACTAAACATCCTGAACAGAAATACGACTCCTTGCATAATGCATCATATTACTACAGTCTTTTGGACAGATACTTGGTACTCTTGTGTACTTCTTTTGGAAGAAAAGGACCAGACATCCTTCAAGCTGCCCCACAGTTCAGCAGCATTATCCTGGACTTCTATTATCTCAGTTCTCAAGACTTTCTTGCTGCAGTTTTTCATGCATAATCTTCATATTTGCATTTTCTGACTTGTGTTTAGAAACTTATTTTACTTTAATTATGCCTTAAATAGTGCCTTTTGTACACTACTACAGACTGACTAAGATAAAGAGATTTATGTTGGTGAGCTTTATCATTATTTCCTGACACACACATAAATGAAAAATTGCTGTGACTACCAGGTGAGAAATGGATCTCATCTGCTGACGTGAAAAGTTTAGTTGTTCCTCACTTCCCCCATGTGTTACAAGGTTGATTAATTCCTCATAAGTTTTGAATGGGCTACATACAGTAAATTTATACCATTTCATTATCAGCACTTTTGTATATGCTTAATAAAAACTTGGAAAATACATTACAAATATTGCCTGTATTTTAAATGCTCAGTTGCCTGAGATCTGAGTAGTATTTTAACAGGTTAAGCTTCAGAACACAGTCACTCAGTAACCCTCATTACAACATGTCCAGCATGTGCCACTAACAACCATAGTCACTGGAACAGATGGGGAGGATGCAGCGGCAGCAGGCCCAGTGCACCTTTTAGCTACACACCAACATCTCCACTTTCTTCACTGTGCAGCCCATGCCACCATCATGCAAAAGTTGAGCCTTCTACTGTTAGTATTACTACTACTATTACTACTACTACTACTACTACTGCTGCTGCTGCTGCTGCTGCTGCTGCTGCTGCTGCTGCTGCTGCTGCTGCTGCTACTACTACTGCTATTACTATTACTACTACTACTACTGTTACTGCTACTACTGCTGGTACTACTACCATTAAAATATTAAATGATGACACAACAGTAACAACAGGGAACATTTTTTTTTATGTAGGAGGGACACTGGTCAAGGGCAACAAAATCCAATTAAAAAAAAAGGCCCACTGAGATGCTGGTCTCTGAATAGGGACCAAAGCAGTAGTCAAAAATTGAAGGATAACTGTCTTAAAACCTCCCTTTTGAAGGAATTAAAGTCACAGGAAGGTGGAAATACAGAAGCAGGCAAGGAGTTCTAGAGTTTACCAGAGAAAGGGATGAATGATTGAGAATACTGGTTAACTCTTGCATTAGAGAGGTGGACAGGTTGATTAGGTGAGATTGAGTATGTGTGATTAGGTTGGACAGATGGTGATCATACCACTGGGCAGGTGACGTAGTTAAGCTTATCAAGTGAGAGATGAATACAGTGACTAGATGATGTCCAGGAGAAAAAATGTTTAGCTAATTGGCAAGAGTGATAAGCTGCAAGAGTGATTAGACTGCTGGTAAGGTAATTAAGCTTGTGAGGTGAGAGAAGAGAAGTATGGTGATGAGATAGGAAGTTGCTTGTTTGCCCAGGTGATTGATCTGTAATGACACTTACTCAGGTGAAAATTAAGGAAGTGAAGTTGTGTGTGTGTGTGTGTGTGTGTGTGTGTTTATGTAGGAAGGACACTGGCCAAGGGCAACAGAATAGGGATGAGAGAAAGAAGAAATACTTGTGCAGCGAGGCCGCGGGAGGAGGGGAGGCATGCAGGTAGCAAGATCAGAAGAGCAGTTAGCATGAAAATAGCAGTAGATGACACCTAGAGATGCAACACTGCGGCGGAGAGAGAGAGAGGGAGAGTTGTTTTTAAGTGTATTTGTGCTTAATTAACTTAAAGCGTGAGAGAGAGTGGTAGGGGGAGAGTTACGGGGGAGTGGGAGGAGTAATGAAGAGGGGGGATGAGAGAGTTTGAAGGGATGGAATTGAAGTTAAGGTGGAGGGAAGAGAGTAAGGAAGAGTTAATATTCACTAGGGTAAAACATCTTTTATATATATATATATATATATATATATATATATATATATATATATATATATATATATATATATATATATATATATATATATATATATATATGTTTCTGATTATTAGAGTTCATAAGGAACTGGGAGTAAACTGAAAAGTGGTCAGTTATATCAGTGTATATAATACAATTCATAATATTGTTTCCAGGTTGAGTTGTCCAAATATGATCAATAAGCGTGGCGCCAGTATCAGTAACCTGAGTAGGCTTAGTAGTTAGTGGAAAAAATCCATGAGAATACATAAGATTCATAAAGTCTATTACGCTTGTATCATTAGCTTTAAGCAAGTCTAAATTCCAGTCCCCAAAGGAATAATAGTTAAGAGTACTTTTTCCTTTCAGTAAAGTTCAGTAATTGATGTAAAGCATTAAGAAAGTCAAATAAATTACCTTTAGGTGGTCAATATACAGAAGCTAGAAAGTTAGATTCTCTATCAGTACAGAGTTCCACACAAACACATTCAAAATAAGATTCCAAAATACTACAGTTTGACAACACAACAGATTTATAAATGTTTGAGACATACATACATACATACATACACCTTCACCATTTCTATCCCTATTAGTAGTGTATAAATTATAACCTGGTATGTTAAACAATGGCACAATGTTATTATCTAATCTAGTTTCTGAGAAGCCCATGACATCAAATTTTACATAATTACAATTCAGACATTGATCAGTAAAGACTGAAGATTGCTTGCAAGGCTTCTTATATTCATACTTAATATTGTTAATATATTATTAGCCCAAGGTTGTTTGTCGTGATCTGTTAGATATATATATTGTGAAGATTTATGTGTACTATGTGTACTAACAGATCAGCATTATTATTCAAGTCTTCATCCTGCTGGAAGTGAAGTGGATTGAATACCATGGTATCAAGTACTGCCAATGAAAGATAGTTAATGTTAACTAAATCACTGTAAATGAGACAGCGTAGCTCATCATCACTGACTGAATGATAGGAAAGGTGGTCAGAGACAGACATAGCTAAAGAAAATAGGGATTTGCGAAGTTCATCACACATTGTATTATTTCATACCTACTAGGTAGTGAAAGGATGCATATAAGATTGAATAAAGAACAGAGCAGAGTTGTGAAATATCGTCTGTTGCTGAATTACTGATTTATCCTTAAGCTTCACCTGTATTGTAATAGCACGTGTTTCTTGATTTCTGACCTGGTGTTCTAGAGTGTATGGTGTCTTATATAGGGAGCAGTGAGGAAGGACCTTCACTCCTCTCCCTGTCTTCAGCCACTAAGTTTATTTTCGTCCGTGGTTCAGTGGCTGATGTCTCTTCCTCGTTTTTTCTTCTCCCTCGTCACTCGGTCAAGAAAACACAGAGCCGCCCCCTTCACAAGATAAAACCCCTCTGTAACCTGGCTTTGGTCTGTATGACATCAAATCGCTATACTCCCTCCCTTATCCACTCTTTAAATTCCCTTATACTCTTTACCCAATCTTAATAATCCTAGGAACACTTCAGCAATATAATATCTTAAGAGTCTTCTGCGAATCAACTCAAACAGGTTGGAATTACTTGAATCTCGCGCTGACACACCTTCTCCTCACACTTCGTCTCTTAAACGTCCTTTAAATTTTCCTATACTCTTTACCCAAGCTTATTAACCCCACAAATACTTCCTTACTACAATATCTTAACAGTCTAGTACGTAATCATATCAGAGGTTGGAATTGCTTGAATCTAGCGCGGACACACCCGCTCTTCACACCATTTAAACACCATCTAAATTGTGTTATACTCCTTACCCAAGCTTACTAACCCTAGGAACACTTCAGAACTACAATATCTTAACAGTATGGTGCGGAATCATGCCTTTACACGCTTCAGTTACGCTCTAATAAACTCCTTTCAATAGCGAGAAAAAATGAGCTGTCAACTGAATGGCGTCTACCATCACCATGACAACGGGTCGTGAACAGCCAATCCCAGCCCGCCATTTCATCCGGGACCTCAAGATGACCACACTAATATCATACAATATAGTTTAATTTCCAGCCAAGATCAGAGTTAACTGAGACACATATGGTGGATAAAAAGCTCTTTAAAATATGGGTGTTCCGAGGGAAGTATACCACCAGGGAATGTGAGTTACATTAGTAATGGAGGAATATTTTGATTTTTTTTTTTTTTTTTTTTTTTGCTGGAACGCAGCAGACGAAACTAAAGGTAGAGTTACTACTTAGTGTTTTTGTGTATGTGTGTGTGTCGTGGAGGAGTGAACTGTGCCTGTCCTTGTGGGTGTATGACGAACCAGGCGTGAGTATTCAGCATTTCACCAAACACACTCACGCAGAGACTGGCCCTTTAAACCTTCGTCCCTTTAAATCTTACCCAAACAAACGCTTTCGGTTCGCGTAGGCAGACCAGGGTAGGCTAGCTCTCTCTGACCGCGCCATGTGACTTATTTTTTTAGGGTCATGCTCCTAATGAGAGAGTGACCCGCCGGCTAGGGGGACTGGGAGTAGGTTGGGAGCGTTAACTGGTTAAGTAACAGAGTAGAAGATGAGAGAGACACTGGGATGTGTGATGGATGAGTGAGAGGGAATAGAAGGGTGTAAGCTGTTTGACGTAAGGGTGACAGGCTGAGGTGTGCGTCCGTGTGTACACGTATGTGGGTGGGTGTGGGTGACTGGTTGGGTGTGTGTGGTGGGTCAGTGTCCGTATGTATGTGTGTATTACCCTTGTGAGACCCTCTCTGTGTGTCTGTGTGTGTGTGTGTGTGTGTGTGTGTAGGGAGGGAGAGACACGTGAGGAAAGAAGGGAGGATGGGGGTCAGGAAAGAGGAGAAGAGGGATGACTGGGTGGACCTCTTAAAGATAGTATTCAGAAATTACGTGTTTTCTTGACGGCTTCGCTGAGTCACTGTGTGTTAAGGAAGAGGAAGAGGAGGAGGATGAGGATATAGAAGTGATGTAAGCATAGGTAGGTTTTAAGTTAGTGTCGGTAAGGTTTAGGTGAGGTTAGTTAAGAATAGGCGATATTAGATTAGGCTATGTAAGTTGAAGTGTGTTAGATTGTAAGGCTAAGTAAGGTTAGGTTAGGTTAAGATAGTGCGTTAGGCTAGGTAAGTTAAGGATAGGTTAGACTAGCATAGTTTAGTTTATATTAGATGAATTTACATTAACTTGCATAGGTTAGATTAGATTAGATGAAACTAAAGCAAGATTAGGATGACATAGGTTACATTAGATCATGTTAAGTTATAGTACATTAATTAGGTTAGTTAAGGTAATTGAGTTAGGAAAGGTTGCATTAGATTAAACTAGCATAAGTGAAGAAGTTAAGTTAGATTAGGTGAGGAATTATTAGGTTAGATGAGAGGAGGTGAGGTTAGGTTAGATTAGGTGAGGTGAGGTGAGATTTGGTTAGATTATGTTAGGTGAGGTTAGGTTAGATTAGGTGAGGTGAGATTAAGTTAGGTTAGAGTGAGGCATCTTGAAGTCATGAGAGACATTGGCAGGAGCGGAGGTGGTACCTTGCCAACTCCACCTGAGAGAGAGAGAGAGAGAGAGAGAGAGAGAGAGAGAGAGAGAGAGAGAGAGAGAGAGAGAGAGAGAGAGAGAGAGCAGAGGGGGGTCAGACTACTGCTTCATTAAAGGAGTCTTTAAAATTAGCTTCCCTATGTTAATGTGTTAGTTTTCATATTTATTGAGAGAGAGAGAGAGAGAGAGAGAGAGAGAGAGAGAGAGAGAGAGAGAGAGAGAGAGAGAGAGAGAGAGAGGCAATATGGTGTAAATAAAGGGACTAAAAATGTACTTCAAATGGCTTGATTCTCTCTCTCTCTCTCTCTCTCTCTCTCTCTCTCTCTCTCTCTCTCTCTCTCTCTCTCTCTCTCTCTCTCTCTCTCTCTCTCAATAAATATGAAAACTAACACATTAACATAGGGAAGTTAATCTTCGTCCTCATTTACTCCCAACCCCAACCATTGCTAATATAGACTTCACTTTCATCCAGTTAGAAAATAAATCTTGTAAAATAACATTAGGTCTCGTCTATCATCCTGTAGTCCAGTCACCTGCTACGGACAAAAAACTTTATGACCTTATTGCGGACATTTGTTGCGTTAATAATTGCATAATTATGGGGGATTTTAATTATCCAGTCACTCTCAAAACATCTTTATTTGTTCTACAGCCACATCCAGTCTTAGAACTGGGAAGAAATTGCAAAATGTATTCTTTTTCAATGCCAACTTTACATCTTGTAGATGGTTATAAAGGAGACTGCATGCATTGCTTCTGATGCTGCTAATTTTTTTGTTTCACAGTGAAAGGCTTTAAATGTAGTTGGAAAATGTCATAGGAAAAAATTGTAGTTAATATTGGATGCAAAATATCAAAGTAAGATTAGGTAACAAATTTTTAATGTTGGGAATAGTAATCCAATTATATATATATATATATATATATATATATATATATATATATATATATATATATATATATATATATATATATATATATATATATATATATATATATATATATATGGGAGTATATTTTTTGTAACAGTGTGAATGATAAGATTCCATTTTTCAGTGTTGCCATGGTGACGGTGGTGGTGGGCATGATACAGATGCGGGAGCTGGAGTTTGTGCCCGATGGAGACATGCAGCTGGACAAATTCTGTTGCTCATTGGTCAGACTGGAGTTTACATGTGTACTTCCTTCACCATCATTGGTGGACACTTCACCATGAGTGTTAGTGAAATGTGCTCTCTTTGTTAGTTTATTTGTATATCAGAAAAATTTAAGGCCAGTTAGTTGTCTAGACTATAAGTTTTAAAATGAGAAAATAAATCTACATATTTTTTTAAAAGCAAACAGTTAAGGCATTGTAAAGTAAAAGTCAAAATATATTTTGGTTATTATTTTTTTGCAATCAACAACTTTCATGTATAATGAAATAAATACATTCATCAAACTTAATATCATATTTAATAACAGCTAGAGGTACCAATTTGCAGATGTCTATGGAAAATTTGTATCATAATCTTGTGGCCAACAAAAAAGGATACAATGAATGATGACTTATTATTGTAAGAAATCTTTCAGAGTTGTTGTTGTGTACTTCCACATTCCATGGAGACAGGTTTTTCCTTCACTTTTCAGCATTTAAAAAGTGATAATTTCAACAGGATGCTTGAGCTGTCACGGTGCTGCTGCTGTTGTCTGCCATCATCCCCCTGACACAGACCACCCTGCAGACCACCTTCATCCTGGGTGCCACACGTCACTGCTGCTACAACTCAGAGCAACTGGAGCGCAAGCCAGGAAGGGAGATAGTAACTTTTCACTTAATTTGTTGTTTATTTGAGGACCTAATGACAGACACATAATGGAATGAGTATTTGTGAATGTTTGTTTATATCTAGATACAGCATTCACATATCTTTTAAGTGCCACCTTCCAAAAACAATGTCAGCCAGAAAAATAACTGATGAATCTAATTACATTTCAAGTCAAAAAGTTTTCCTTTAACCACTTTGCTCCAGATGCTTAAAAACATGCGTTGCTCACATACATGGCGTCGCGTAGGCTCGTGAGTGGTAACTTATCTAATTTCTAATAATTTCTAATATAATTTCTGTGTGTGTGTGTGTGTGTGTGTGTGTGTGTGTGTGTGTGTGTGTGTGTTTTATGTATGAGTGACACTGGCCAAGGGCAACAAAAATCCAATAAAAAAATATGCCCACTGAAATGGCAGTCCCATAAAAGGGTCAAAGCAGTGGTCAAAAGTTGATGAATAAGTGTCTTGAAACCTCCCTCTTGAAGGAATTCAAGTCATAGGAAGGTGGAAATACAGAAGCAGGCAGGGAGTTCCAGAGTTTACCAGAGAAAGGGATGAATGATTGAGAATACTTGTTAACTCTTGCATTAGAGAAGTGGACAGAATAGGGGTGAGAGAAAGAAGAAAATCTTGTGCAGCGAGGCCGTGGAAGGAGGGGAGGCATGCAGTTAGCAAGATCAGAAGAGCAGTTAGCATGAAAATAGCGGTAGAAGACAGCTAGAGATGCAACATTGCGGCAGTGAGAGAGAGGCTGAAGACAGTCAGTTATGTTTGTGTGTGTGTGTGTGTGTGTGTGTGTGTGTGTGTGTGTGTGTGTGTGTGTGTGTGTGTGTGTGCGCTGATGCAGCTGAGAAGGTTGCCTTATGATAATTATTGACAAATGAAGGTAATGGATGCGCATGTCATTACTACTTTTTTAAGTGTGTGTGTTATGTACACACACACACACACACACACACACACACACACACACACACACACACACACACACACACACACACACACACACACACACACACACACACACACAAAGAGAAGTAATAGACACGCATCCTTTACCTTCATTCATCAATAATTGTCATAAGACGACCTTCCCAGCTGCATCATTACACACACACACACACACACACTTACACACCACGTAGTGTAGTGGTTAGCACGCTCGGCTCACAACCAAGAAGGCCCAGGTTCGAATCCCGGGCACGGTGAGGCAGATGGACAAGCCTCTTAATGTGTAGCCCTCTTAATGTGTAGCCTCTTAATGTGTAGGTACAGGATGTAACCCGAGGTGATGTGACTTTGCTGCCCCGGTGTGTGGTGTGTCATTGGCCTCAGTCCTACCCAAAGATCAGTCACCATGAGCTCTGAGCTCTTACACACACACACACACACACACACACACACACACACACACACACACACACACACACACACAGAGAGAGAGAGAGAGAGAGAGAGAGAGAGAGAGAGAGAGAGAGAGAGAGAGAGAGAGAGAGAGAGAGAGAGAGAGAGAGAGAGAGAGAGAGCAAAATGGCAATGAATGAAACAGGGAGGAGGGGGAACTGTGTGTGAAGGAAAACATCATCTACGTGAAACATTTGATTGATTATAAAGCACATGTGCATCATATATAGTCATGAATGTGGAGGAACAGCAGAGTGAGTGATCAACCACAGAAAGGAGAGAGTCGGACATGCGGAGAGAATGGAAGGGGAACAATTTGAGAAGATAAGCATGCAAATACATAAATATAAGGTGGAATAACAGTGTTTGGTGGGAAGATGAAAGAGAGATGCCTGTTTATGAAGCAAAATGGTTGTGCAAGAGAGGAATGATTGGAAAACCATTCCCACCAAAGCCAACAGACCTTACACCATATTTTTACAAACCACAGCATCTCTATTCATCCATTCTGTGTGTCTTCTCTTCTCTCTCTCTCTCCACTCTTAATGCTGCTGTGGGTCTCTGGGCTGGAGTACATCAGAGAAAGATTGACACCGACTTATATATGAGAGGATGTTGTCTGTAACTATGCTATGGGGACATTGCAAGTTTGTGGGGTGTAGTGAATGAATAAGTGTGTCCTCTATAGCATACTTAAAAACCACACTCTCACATGGAAATCAATCTCTCTCTCTCTCTCTCTCTCTCTCTCTCTCTCTCTCTCTCTCTCTCTCTCTCTCTCTCTCTCTCTCTCTCTCTCTCTCTCTCTCTCTCTCTCTCTCTCTCTCTCTCTCTCTCTCTCTCTCTCTCTCTCTCTCTCTCTCTCTCTCTCTCTCTCTCTCTCTCTCTCTCTCTCTCTCTCTCTCTCTCTCTCACTACAGCCTACAGACTCACTATTTCCTTAACCACACCTCTTGCCTGAAACAAATTAAAAAGGCAGGTGAGAGAGAGAGAGAGTGTATATAAATCTGTTGTTATTGTATTTATTTGTCTATATTTTCCTTACAGAGTGATTGATTGATTAAATGATATATATTGGTGTTAATATATACAGACAGACTGGTATATAGACATTCTGATATGTGATGGCCAGTCCATGGAGCACAAGGTCTTTGTGGACTAATGAATATTTTACACTAAGGTTTAAGACCAGTGTTTTATTCAGCTATCATGAAAAAAAAAAGAAAAAGACAGTACATAATTATTTAGTAAGTAATTCATAACTTTAACCCAATCAAATTATAGATACATGCAAAAAAGAATTATATCAATAACAAAAGTAAATAATAATAATAATAATAATAATAACTATTACAAATTACAAACAATTACATATGTTTATAATAGTAGAGCTGATTACAATTTGAAAACTAATAAATACAATGAATAATTACTTGTTAAGTGTTGTTTTATCAGTAATTTAAAGGAATGTAATGGTTTGTTTTTAACTGTGTCCGAGAGCCGGGTCCAGTGCTTGGTTCCTCGTGAGACGACACTCTGTTGGGCACGGGAGGTTCAGCAGAAGGGTGTCCTCAAGTTACCTGTCTGTCTTAACTGAATATCATGAGCCCGTGTCTCTTGTGTTTGTATTAAGAGCTTTGTATACAAACGCCAAGGTCTGGAATACAGTAATGTCTCCAGTTTCTAGGAGTTTAAGATCCACTGCTATGTTCGGACTTGTTACTGTTTGTCTTATTCCAAATTAGCTTTTTTGGGGCAAGAAATAATTTATGAGTGTAGGTTGCACTAGGAGAGAGAGAGAGAGAGAGAGAGAGAGAGAATGTTTTAGATATTATTATTATTATTATTATTATTATTATTATTATTATTATTATTATTATTATTATTATTATTATTATTATTACTGCTACATATTTCTCTCTCTCTCTCTCTCTCTCTCTCTCTCTCTCTCTCTCTCTCTCTCTCTCTCTCTCTCTCTCTCTCTCTCTCTCTCTCTCTCTCTCTCTCTCTCTCTCTCTCTTACAATAATAGTTTTACCCTTCTCTCTCATCCTCTCTCCCACTTCCACTCACTCACTCTCTCCCTCCTTTTGCAGCAAATCCCGAGGATCAACGAGGACATGGTGGACCCAGAGATTGCAGCAGCAGCGAGAGAGAGAGAGAGAAGCAAGAGAGGAGGGAGAGGAAGGAGAGGAGGAGGAGAGAGAGGGAGGCCAGGAGGGAGGCACGTCAGAGAGAGAGGGAGAGGAAAAGGTTGATTCTGTTACAACAACAACTGCAACAACAACAACAGTTAGTCAGTGAGGAGGGGGAGGGGCCGTCCTCTGATGCTGAGGATGAGGTATTGTTCAGGGTAAGTAGTAGTAGTAGTAGTAGTAATGCATCATTTTTAAACTTTCCGAGATAATCTTATTTCAACAGGTAGAGATGAAAAAGTCCTCTAACTGACAAAAAAACATTATCTATTTATTTTGTTATGTAGGCCAGCCAGCCGTGGGGGGGACAAAACTTCAATAAAAGAGACTCTCTGAGGTGTGGCTCCCCAAAATAGAATTGCAAATGGTAGCCAGAATTTACATGAATACTGGAGGGTGCTGTCAGGCCAAACCAGCTCCCCATCTGTGCCTATGCAGTGTCTGGCCAGCCACTAGTGTGTTTTGGGGGCTCAGACCAGCAGATTCCCACTGTTTATTCACTGTTTGTGTTGATGCAGTGTCTGGCCAGCCACTTGTGTGTTTTGGGGGCTCAGACCAGCAGATTCCCACTGTTTATTCACTGTTTGTGTTGATGCAGTGTCTGGCCAGCCACTTGTGTGTTTTGGGGGCTCAGACCAGCAGATTCCCACTGTTTATTCACTGTTTGTGTTGATGCAGTGTCTGGCCAGCCACTTGTGTGTTTTGGGGGCTCAGACCAGCAGATTCCCACTGTTTATTCACTGTTTGTGTTGATTTAGTGTTTGGCCAGCCACTTGTGTGTTTTGGGGGCTCAGACCAGCAGATTCCCACTGTTTATTCACTGTTTATGTTGATCTAGTGTTTGGCCAGCCACTTGTGTGTTTTGGGGGCTCAGACCAGCAGATTCCCACTGTTTATTCACTGTTTGTGTTGATCTAGTGTTTGGCCAGCCAGTTGTGTGTTTTGGGGGCTCAGACCAGCAGATTCCCACTGTTTATTCACTGTTTGTGTTGATCTAGTGTTTGGCCAGCCACTTGTGTGTTTTGGGGGCTCAGACCAGCAGATTCTCACTGTTTATTCACTGTTTGTGTTGATCTAGTGTTTGGCCAGCCACTTGTGTGTATGTAGGGGACTCAGACCAGCAGATTCCCACTGTTTATCCATTGTTTGTGTTGATGCAGTGTTTAGCCAGCCACTTGTGTGTATGTAGGGGACTCAGACCAGCAGATTCCCACTGTTTATCCACTGTTTGTGTTGATGCAGTGTTTAGCCAGCCACTTGTGTGTATGTAGGGGACTCAGACCAGCAGATTCCCACTGTTTATCCACTGTTTGTGTTGATGCAGTGTTTGGCCAGCCACTTGTGTGTATGTAGGGGACTCAGACCAGCAGATTCCCACTGTTTATTCACTGTTTGTGTTGATGCAGTATTTGGCCAGCCACTTGTGTGTATGTAGCGGACTCAGACCAGCAGATTCCCACTGTTTATCCACTGTTTGTGTTGATGCAGTGTTTGGCCAGCCACTTGTGTGTTTTGGGGGCTCAGACCAGCAGATTCCCACTGTTTATTCACTGTTTGTGTTGATCTAGTGTTTGGCCAGCCACTTGTGTGTTTTGGGGGCTCAGACCAGCAGATTCCCACTGTTTATTCACTGTTTGTGTTGATCTAGTGTTTGGCCAGCCAGTTGTGTGTTTTGGGGGCTCAGACCAGCAGATTCCCACTGTTTATTCACTGTTTGTGTTGATCTAGTGTTTGGCCAGCCACTTGTGTGTTTGGGGGGACTCAGACCAGCAGATTCTCACTGTTTATCCATTGTTTGTGTTGATGCAGTGTTTAGCCAGCCACTTGTGTGTATGTAGGGGACTCAGACCAGCAGATTCCCACTGTTTATCCACTGTTTGTGTTGATGCAGTGTTTGGCCAGCCACTTGTGTGTATGTAGGGGACTCAGACCAGCAGATTCCCACTGTTTATTCACTGTTTGTGTTGATGCAGTATTTGGCCAGCCACTTGTGTGTATGTAGCGGACTCAGACCAGCAGATTCCTACTATTTATCCACTGTTTGTGTTGATCTAGTGTTTGGCCAGCCACTTGTGTTTATGTAGGGGACTCAGACCAGCAGATTCCCACTGTTTATTCACTGTTTGTGTTGATCTACTGTTTGGCCAGCCATTTGTGTGTTTTGGGGGCTCAGACCAGCAGATTCCCACTGTTTATTCACTGTTTGTGTTGATCTAGTGTTTGGCCAGCCACTAGTGTGTTTTGGGGGCTCAGACCAGCAGATTCTCACTGTTTATTCACTGTTTGTGTTGATCTAGTGTTTGGCCAGCCACTTGTGTGTATGTAGGGGACTCAGACCAGCAGATTCCCACTGTTTATTCACTGTTTGTGTTGATGCAGTATTTTGCCAGCCACTTGTGTGTATGTAGCGGACTCAGACCAGCAGATTCCCACTGTTTATCCACTGTTTGTGTTGATGCAGTGTTTGGCCAGCCACTTGTGTGTTTTGGGGGCTCAGACCAGCAGATTCCTACTATTTATCCACTGTTTGTGTTGATCTAGTGTTTGGCCAGCCACTTGTGTTTATGTAGGGGACTCAGACCAGCAGATTCCCACTGTTTATCCACTGTTTGTGTTGATCTAGTGTTTGGCCAGCCACTTGTGTGTTTTGGGGGCTCAGACCAGCAGATTCCCACTGTTTATTCACTGTTTGTGTTGATCTAGTGTTTGGCCAGCCACTAGTGTGTTTTGGGGGCTCAGACCAGCAGATTCTCACTGTTTATTCACTGTTTGTGTTGATCTAGTGTTTGGCCAGCCACTTGTGTGTATGTAGGGGACTCAGACCAGCAGATTCCCACTGTTTATCCATTGTTTGTGTTGATGCAGTGTTTGGCCAGCCACTTGTGTGTATGTAGGGGACTCAGACCAGCAGATTCCCACTGTTTATCCACTGTTTGTGTTGATGCAGTGTTTGGCCAGCCACTTGTGTGTATGTAGGGGACTCAGACCAGCAGATTCCCACTGTTTATTCACTGTTTGTGTTGATGCAGTGTTTGGCCAGTCACTTGTGTGTATGTAGGGGACTCAGACCAGCAGATTCCCACTGTTTATCCACTGTTTGTGTTGATGCAGTGTTTGGCCAACCACTTGTGTGTTTTGGGGGCTCAGACCAGCAGATTCCTACTATTTATCCACTGTTTGTGTTGATCTAGTGTTTGGCCAGCCACTTGTGTTTATGTAGGGGACTCAGACCAGCAGATTCCCACTGTTTATCCACTGTTTGTGTTGATCTAGTGTTTGGCCAGCCACTTGTGTGTTTTGGGGGCTCAGACCAGCAGATTCCCACTGTTTATTCACTGTTTGTGTTGATCTAGTGTTTGGCCAGCCACTAGTGTGTTTTGGGGGCTCAGACCAGCAGATTCTCACTGTTTATTCACTGTTTGTGTTGATGCAGTGTTTGGCCAGCCACTTGTGTGTATGTAGGGGACTCAGACCAGCAGATTCCCACTGTTTATCCATTGTTTGTGTTGATGCAGTGTTTGGCCAGCCACTTGTGTGTATGTAGGGGACTGAGACAAGTTTATTTAATGTTCAGTGACCCGTTTGCAGGCACAGGGGTGTTGACGAGCTGGGTGTGCAGGAGACAGACAATTACAAAGGTTTACAGTTCAAATGCTACATGTATCTTCAAAATACAGATAATAAGTAGATAAATATTGAAATTAATATAAAATACCATTCTTTATTTAACACTTAACCAAACTTAACCAACATACACACACACGCTAACTCAGACAGTTCCCTAACTACCTTACCATCCCGCAGGAGGCCATGTCGGAGGTGCCGGTGGTGGGGTCGCCAGTTCCGGAGTACGAGGTGGAGGAGGAAAAGGAAGAGGAGGACGAGGAGGAGGCACGGATAAGGAAGAAGAAAAGATTATTACCTGTAGCCCTCCCTCCAGCTGATAAGGGGATATTAAGGAGCCCTTCCTACAGGTGTGTCTGTCTACCTGTGTGTCTCTTTCTATCTCTCCTTTTCATTTTTCCAGTTTCCCATTATTTTCTCCACCCTCTCACTGTCTTTTCTCAGCCTCTCACAACCTGTCACACCCTCTCCCAGCTATTCACAGCCACTCACAGCCTCTCTCTCTCACTCTATCTCATTCCCAGTGTATCCAGACCATTCCAGACTTACCCCAAACTGTCCCCAAGACTTCCAGTCCATCCCAACTTCTCACAGCCTCTTCCAGCCTTTCACAGTCTCTCTCTCTCTCTCTCTCTCTCTCTCTCTCTCTCTCTCTCTCTCTCTCTCTCTCTCTCTCTCTCTCTCTCTCTCTCTCTCTCTCTCTCTCTCTCTCTCTCTCTCTCTCTCTCTCTCTCTCTCTCTCTCTCTCTCTCTCTCTCTCTCTCTCTCATTCCCAATGTATCCAGACCATCCCAGACTCACCCCAAACCATCTCCAAGACTCCCCTTCTCTCTTCCTCTCCTCTCCCTCTCTCTCCCTCCCCTCTCTCACTCTCCTAACTCTCCCCAGGAGAGGCCCCAGTGGTGAGCAGATGGTGATGCTGGAGATGATACTGGCATATTGAGTATTATAATTAGCCATAAACACTTGCTTGCTTACTTTCATGTCTACACAGGTTCGTTCGATGCAAGGAGTTGGCACAGGAGGCGTCCGAGGCTGTGTAGAGCGGCCGTCTGAACCTGGTGCCACAGCTTACTATGTTCAACAGGTGCGTGTGTGTGTGTGTGTGTGTGTGTGTGTGTGTGTGTGTGTGTGTGTGTGTGTGTGTGTGTGTGTGTGTGTGTGTGTGTGTTTTGTGTGGTCATTTCACTATATCTATCTGTTTAGTTTGTCTCCATCTGTCTGTCTTTCTGTCATTGGTCTGTCTGTCTGTCTGTGTATTGCAATGATTTTTCAGTTATGTATTTTATTTTTTATTCTTGTGTACTTGTGTCTGTCTGTATGTATGTATGTATCAGTCAGTGAGTCAGTCAGTCAGTCACTCAGTTAGTCAGTTAGTCAGTCATTCAGTCAGTCAGTTAGTCAGTCATTCAGTCAGTTAGTGAGTTAGTCAGTTAGTCAGTCTGTCAGTCACTCACACAGTGTTAATCCTCCTCTTCCTCCTCCTCCTCCTCCTCCTCCTCCTCCTCCTCCTCCTCCTCCTCCTCCTCCTCCTCCTCCTCCTCCTCCTCCTCCTCGTCCACCTCCTCCTCCTCCTCCTCCTCCTCCTCCTCCTCCTCCTCCTCCTCCTCCTCCTCCTCCTCCTCCTCCTCCTCCTCCTCCTCCTGTTCCCCACCACCCCTGCCGAGAGGTGAGTGTATGTACGTGTGTGTGTGTGTGTGTGTGTGTGTGTGTGTGTAGTAATAATAGTAATGCTATGTACATATATAAATACTGTTAATATTATTGATAAAAAATATTGATGATGATGATGATGATGATTCAGTGGTGATTATGAAAATGTGCATTACAATATAGGGTAGATATTATTGTTATTACCTGTGTGTGTGTGTGTGTGTGTGTGTGTGTGTGTGTGTGTGTGTGTATGTGTGTGTGTGAGGAATAATTGAATAATTGAATAATTGATGCTCTCTCCTTTGCTATTCATTATATACATGGACAGATGCCTGAAGGAAGTGTGTGTAAGGGAGGATAAAGAGATCATGCTGGCCTATGCAGACGATGTCGCTGTCGTGACAGGAAGCCAACAAGATCTTCAAGAGGCCATGACAAGATGGAATGATGTTTTAAATAGGGAAGGAATGAGAATGAACAAACAAAAAACTCATTTTACTAGTGGACAAGCAACAAGTGATGGTGTGGCTCTGAGCCACTGTAGTAGGGATGTTATGGTTTAAGTGTAGGAAGTTGCAAATGCTCACCTAACAATTGCACCTTAGTAGAAAAACACAAACAGGAAGTTTATGCAAGTTTTTATCCTTATATAAAATGTTGTATTGCATCAAACCTCCATACATTACTGTCTCTATCCAGTATGAGACCGGTGTTCAGGAAGCACAAGCATGTGCTGAATAACAAGAAGCCGGCATTGGTGAAGGTGACAACATTTCATCTATTTCTACATACTTTTTATTATTAAAGCTTATCTTATAATTATTTCTGAAGAGATTGACTAATTTTTGTAGTATTTATGACTTAGAACTATGATAAAGCTATGAATTGATATAATTCCTGATTTGTTTTATCTTTTCATTATCCTTCCTTTGTTAATTGAGCATTTTATATTACTTAGCTTAAAAATGCAAGAACGGTTCAGAAGTATCCAACCTTGGGCTAAGGGCCAAAATTATGGTATCATTCAAAATGTCCTTCAAAGAAAGCCCTCTGTAATCCAACACACTTAGCCCATTAATCCCTTCCATTTCTCATCAATTTGTTCAACATTCATATTTTTCCCTTATAGGGTTGAACAATTTTCATGGGTTCAGAGCAAAAGGCTTCCTCATTCCTCCCCAAGGTATTCCTCGGATGGTAAGCAGGTTTGACTCTGGAGCAAACCTGACCAAGGGCTACTGCCCAAGGCTACAGAGGTTCCTCTCCCTGAGGCTGAATGCACCATGTGAGATGGTTCTGTTATGTGGATGAATGTCATGGTGGATAGCAGTGCCACCACATTCCTACAATCATCCATCACTCCACTGCTCAAACGCTTCTGCAACCAATGATAGGTATGCTGCCACATTCTGCATGGTCTCCTTGGCTCTCAGATAAGGATACTGTCAACAGGTTTGGGATTGCCAAAAAATCATAAGGAGCTATGTCTGAAAAGTCCAGAGAGAGAGAGAGAGAGAAAGAATGAGCAAGAGAAAGAGTAGGATGAAGCAAAGGAAGAGTCAAGAGGGAGGAAGAGAGAGTAGGACAAGAAAAAACAGAACAAATAAATCCCCTACACGTCTTGTCTCCATTCACACAAGCCATGAAAAGCTTGTCCATCCCTGAGTGCTCAGAAGCAGTGTTCCACTGATGATGTGGAAACTTGAGACACCCAATCATTTAATGGGCTTTAGTAGGTTTTGTCACCAGTCTTCTGTGTGTCACTGACTACATTTTGAAATTTTTATCTGTTCTATTTAATTTTGTGTGTATGTACACAATGTTTTATGGTCAATAAACTATTTATAAAACTATTTATCTGTGGTGAGTAAGATAAAAGCAGTTATTGTTATTATTATTATTATTATTATTATTATTATTATTATTATTATTATTACACATTTTCCTCCTTGTATTTAAATATTATTATTATTATTATTATTATTATTATTATCATGAATTGTTCTTGTTTATAAATAAAATACTGTAACTGATTATTATTTTTTTTTTTTCATTCATTTAGACTCTCTCTCGCTCTCTCTCTCTCTCCTCTCTCTCCTCTCTCTCTCTCTCTCTCTCTCTCTCCCTCTCTCTCTCTCTTCTCTCTCTCTCTCTCTCTCTCTCTCTCGAATAAAATGACTGGTGAGGAACTCTAATAATTAAAGTGCTAAAAAATCCATTAAACTACGAGAAATAAGACAAATAATTAATGACACACCTAATAACACAAACAAGGAGTAATAAACAAAACTTAAGCCAGAAAACACGAAAAGATAAAACTATCATATAAAGAAATACGAAGTTAAAAAAAAATCATGAATATCAAATAAATAACTCACATATAATCAATAAACACGTAAGGAACAGTAAATAAACAATTAAGCCATTCATTGCAAGGGCCACAGTCAGAAAGTGAAAAAAAAAAAAATGCTTAGTTAAAATACCGAGGCTAAATAAAACAAGGAATTAGACAAATGACAAATAATTAATAAATACATAAGGAATAATGAATAAACAAAAAATTAAGCCAGGAAGACTATTATAATTATTGCAAGGAGACGATATGTATGTATGTATTGTATGTAATTCGAGGTTAAAATGGCTCAAATCTGACCCAACAGCAGGCCATAAGTGAAGGTGTTCCTCAAGGCAGGGAAGGGGGGGGGGGGGGAGCAAGGAATAGGGGAGGGGCTATAAAACTATTGGGGGGATATTAATTAATGACGCATCCAGTTTAGCGTGTGTGTATATTTCGCGTTTGTGATAATTTAAAGGTTTTCTCGCGTTTTTATCTTTATTTATTTATTGATTTTATTTATTTATTTTATTTTTTTTGGCAGGTGTTATATTTGTTGAGTGTTTTAAGTAACTGTGGCTCATTGCATCAAAACTCCATTCATTACCTTCGTGGGAAGGTTCAATTTGGCAAGGTTTTTTTTTCGCATTTTGGGTTTTTGTAGTAAATTATGCATTTTCTCATATTTTTCTTTGCTGGTATTGTCCCTTCCACGCCATATATGACTGGAAAGTTGGGGGGCGCCTTCCCCCCCCCCCACCCTCCACTGCTACGTTTTTTTTTTCTTAATCAGTCAGTCAACCAATCAATCAATCCCTTCATGAATCATACCCATTTCCAGGTGTCACCCCCACCCATACATCTCTCATTCTGTCATGTATGAACAAGTGCTAAGGGCAAGCTGAACAAGTACAAAGGGCAAGCCAGCTGTCTCTCTTTTAATATTCTTGCCCTGAAATAAGATTACAAATGAAGGTCTATTAATCATCCATTAAATAATCCATTTTTATTGCTTTCTCATTCTTCTTCCTCTGTGTATTGTTAAATTGGATGGTTATATCATTGTCCCTTCCTGTGTTTTAGTGTGCCATTACCTGTCCTCTCTTCCAGCTGATATTTAGTTTGTACTAAAAATAGACTGGCATAACTTTACAATTTATACACAAATAACAACATAAACCAATAATGCATTGATATTATGCATGATAGGAGTGGACATTTCCACTCTAACATCATTAATGAATGCATGATGAGACGCACCACTATTACAAAGCTAATGAGTTCAATAAAAAACACTCAATAACAATTTCAATAACTTTATTAAAAATAGCAATCTTTATAAATCATGAAACTAGAAAACTTTAAGAACCTGGGGCTATAACATCAAATGCACAATAATGCAAACACTTTTTACACACACACTCTTTAATGATATTTCCTAATATACAGTATAATTCCAAACAGAGAAGAGAGAGAGAGAGAGAGATGAGAGAGAGAGAGGAGTGATGAACTACCTGGGGTCATAAATGTAAAGTACAGGTATCAGTCAGGCAAAGCATAGTGCTTGCCTGTCTCATATGGAATGTAAAAACATGGCTTCATATCATTCCAGACCTGGGATTATGGCCAAAAGTTACCAAGCAGTGCTGAGCAAAATCCAGTAGAGTAATATTCAGTATCATTGAATTACTGACAAAGTAAAGATCATTATGTGCAATGATACTCACTACCTAGGAGCATTTCAGGTTACTACCAAGAATCTGACCATGCTGGCAGGGCATGGTTAGGCTACAACACATTACATACTTCTCCATTCAAATCAGTCAGCTGATTAAATGGGTGAGTTAAACCATTTTGATCATCTAAATCATATTAAGGCATTGGATGAGACCTGGACAGCTTGGGTCAACACCATACATAGGTACTCCACTACTCTGTGGGAGGCACTTGATTGTGGCAAGAGTCATCACAATACCAAACACCATCCTTGACAAAGCACAGCATGGCCCACTCATCCCCAGGAACCCAGCCATCTCTAAGGAGCAAATCAATGCTGCCCAGTGTCACTCCTCATCACTTTATAGGGAATAAGAAGTAGATCCCACCCCAGCACCATCTTTACATAGAATATAATACAGAGGACAAAGAAGGAATACAAACAGGGCACATGGTATGGTATGGAACACCAACCCTCACTTTTGGAAAACCCCAGCCACTCAGTAGGAGACCAGCCAGTCACCATGGCTATCACCTGGGGATTCTTAGGAACAGGTGTTAGGTATAGAATGAGAGATAAAGAAAACTCCCAATTACATTTCAAGTCTATACGCAAGTCTCCATAGATAGACAAAAAAAGTGTTCATGAATTAAACACAATATTGTAAGTTTTAAATGTTATGTGGTAACTTAGATAGATGGACAGGTCACTTGAGAAGAGAAAATAAGAAATGTCTTAGGAAGAGTATTTTGTCATATGTATGAATATATATGACTGTATGACATAGATGACTGGTGAAGTAGATTTTGTCCCTTATCAGAGTGGTTGTGTAGCTGAAACAAATTAATGATTATCAAAACAGAGACACATTTGAGCTGATTGGTGAATTACAGTTTCAGAGTGGATACGGCATACACTGGGATGATAAAACTACTGCAGTCATAAAGTAGATGAAAAAATACTGTGGGGAGGAATGCAAAGCAGTAAAATATGCAACAAAAGAAAGAAAGAAAGAAAGAAAGAAAGAAAGAGAGAGAGAGAGAGAGAGAGAGAGAGAGAGAGAGAGAGAGAGAGAGAGAGAGAGAGAGAGGAGAGAGAGAGAGAGAGGAGAGAGATGAGAGAGAGAGAGAGAGGAGAGAGAGAGAGAGAGAGAGAGAGAGAGAGAGAGAGAGAGAGAGAATGAAGTGACATGACATCTTTAAGTACAAATGAGTATATAGTAACCATACACTGATACTTGTCCCCTTATACAGTGATAAGTTTACCCAAACACAATGGACACGGATGGAACTTTTGGAGGCTAAAGTGCTCCAGGTGACTGGTGGACTCCATTTCATTGCGGAGGTCCAGGATTCTCTGCACAGTTGGGCTTTTGGTGTCAGTGGAAGTGGTGGCAGTGTGGCAGCAGTAAACAGTTTTGGTCTTTCTATGGGCAAGTTCTGTAGGATTCATATTCTGCCTCCTCATGAGGGACATCAGTGTGAAGGGTCAACAGAGCATCAATTCCCTCCTCAGGCAAAGAATGATGGATGCAATTTTCTGTTTCTTGTTGTTGCTCCACCTTTTCAGAGTGCTTGAGGTGCTCGTCAGCCACCTTTCCACTGCTGGTGGGTGTCTCAGACTCACTGGTTCCTGTTCCACATCAAGAGTGTTAGCAGATGCCACTTGTATTTCATCTACTTAGTACATTACATCATTACATAAATAACTGGTGTTATCTGATATTAAAGTGCTAATGAGCAACATGCCACAGAAATCTGTTTATTTCAAGAAAATTATGAAGATAATAATAATGTTTCATTGCACTTCATAAGATGGCTCAGTTTTTACTACTCACCAACACTGCTAAAGATAGCAACTGGACTCTTAAGGACGCTGCTTATCTTCTCGAGCTGCTCAAGGTCATGATCTGCTTCCTTTTTCCTGCACCAGCTTTGATATCAAATCCTGCAGGAAACAACTGTGTTAATTCACATTTTGAATAAATCTAATAGATAAAATTTCACTTACAACACCTTATGTGTCTCTGGTGACTCATGGAGGACAGATACATCACCTGAGACTAAATGGTCAGTGAAGAAGTTGACCCTTGATCCTGGCTAATCACATTAAGTACATTAAACACTCCTGTTAACTAATAAATGAGGGGTAGATTTCTCTGGAAGGTTACATTACACTACTTCCCTGGCATTTGAAAACATTTTGCTCTACATGAACTCATATGGAAGCTTTACTGCAACATTACATCTCAGCTAGATGCCAGATGGTGTAGCCTCCATCACAGAGCAAGGTAATGATATGAAGGCTTAGTACTTTGGTCAACACCTGAATAAGAACCGTTTGAGATGCAGCAGAGATCACTAACCTGCCAGCAATTGAATAAGAAGTGTGTGAGATGCAGCAGAGATCACTAACCTGCCAGCAATTGAATAAGAAGTGTGTGAGATGCAGCAGAAATCACTAATCTGCCATGACATGAATAAGAAGTGTGTGAGATGCAAAAGAGAGCACTAACCTGCAGAGTGGTTTTGCTTCATTTCCTCTCATTCATGATGGAGGCTGGCAAGGTCTAACTCGCGTTCTCGAGCTTGTTGCTTCATCACTCCTCGCTGCAACTGGTAGATGGTGATGTAGTCACCTGAAGAAGGATAAAATTCTTCATTAAAAGACCAAGGAAATGGCATACAGTAAACAGTAAACACTTCCTCCACTTCACTTTTACAGATGATTCAAATGAGCAAAAAACATGCACACACCGATGGACTCTGTCTCCTCATGCACTACAGCATGCTCAAGCTGCTACTTCCTGTCACTCAGCTCAGCCACATCCTTCATGCTGCAAGTTAACCTGCTCTCCAGGACCCCTGTGAGCCTCCTGCAGTTGTTGCAGCTTCTGTTAAAGCTCAGTTCCTCCCAATCCTGTTGTTTCTCCTGATAAAACAATAAGTTTGTTTCTCTCACACTTTTCTTAATACAGCCTCAATAAACAAATCCAATAACAATGCTTTTATTTTGTTATTAATTAAAAAAATTGAGCAACAGTGAGGAAAAATTTATTTGCTTTATTATTAGAGAATATAAACTTTCTTACCTTTGGTTCAGTTATGACATCTTCAGACAACTTTTCATGAGCAAGAGATTCTCCCAGCAGTTTGTTATACTTATCCCTCTCACAGTCTAGCTGAACCTGAAGACTGCTGCACTCACTCTCCAACCTGCTAACCTCAGATGTCAGTGTAGCCCACTTGACCCAGCAATTTCCCCTTGGTAACTGTACCTGGAGGTGAAAAATTGATGCAACAGAGGGCCAGACAAGAATGACCAATGGAAGTAATTAGGCGTAATGTAAGAAGTGGGTATAAGACTAAGGGAAATAGAAGGGCAATGGAGAGAGGGTTAGATGCACCAGAAATGTCTGTGGAGCCAGGTAAAATTTTAACTTGTAACAGAGATAACTAAGAGCAACTGTGAATGAATAAATGTGATGTAGCCTCAACCCATGACTGGGAAAATGCAAAAGCAGCACCTCAGACACCAGGACCATGATGACTGGCAGCTCCCAAAATTAGCTGCTGGCTTTTGTACTCCTAGTCACCACAGGAGGCTCATCCACAGCTAATCCTATCAGCTGATCATCTTGGGTGAAGTAATTGTTTATCAGTCTGGCTGTTGAGTCCTGATGCAGAGATGTGTGTGTGTGTGTGTGTGTGTGTGTGTGTGTGTGTGTGTGTGTGTGTGTGTGTGTGTGTGTGTGTGTGTGTGTGTGTGTGTGTGTGTGTGTGTGCACTTTGGAAAGCCTCCCTCCAAGGAGAATGTCAGTTTGATATACAAATATCAAACATACAAGAATATTTGGGTAAAAAAGAGATATGAACTTGGAAGAAAGGGAAAAAGAGAAGGATCTGAGGAATGAAGCCAAGCAAAAAAAACGAGAGAAGTACAGAGACCGAGAAGCAGAAATTTTATTGGAGGGTACTAGATATGAAACTAAGGAAATGGTATATTCAGGAAAGGGAACAAGAAATGAAAGAACCACAACAGCAGACAGACAAATTGCATGTGGTGGGAGAAGTAGTATATTAAGAGTAATATATACAAAAACAAACTTCATGTAAACAAATAAAATTTTCAGAAAACTTGTCACACAAAAACCTTATTAACAACTCACCTTCTCCTTCTGCGGCATTTCCTTCCTTCTTATCTTTCTCCTTTCCTTCCCCATCTTCCTCCTCCTCCTCCTCTCCTTCCTCTTTCTTTCCACCTTCCTCCTCCTCTTGTGACTCTTAACTCTCTTCCTCCTCGTCCTCCTCTTCCCCTGTGCTTCCCTCCTCTGAAAGAAAAGACTTGTTTAAAAAGCAAGCAAATATAGTAGTAATAGTAAAAAAAAGTCAATGAAATGAAAGTTTATACACATATGAAATTAGTGAAAATTTGACACCAAACATTCTCTATCTGTAACATTACATCAGAATGACGAGAACACAAGATATGAAAAGTGAAAGGGAATGATGTATATAACAAAGAAAAACATTGTATAATGACATATGACAGGAAAAATAATCTTGTATACTTGAGTCCCTTAAATACTTGCTTCCTTGTATATTAACTCCCAAAATGCTCATTCCTTGTACTCTCATTTTCAAAACACCTCTTCCTTATATATTGTCACTCAAACACTCCTTTCCTTGTACACTTATTCCCAAATCATTCCTGTCTTCCTGTATTCTCATTCTCCAAACACTCCTGCCTCTGCACACCCAGTTCCTCAAAACATTTCTTCATTGTTTACCTCATTCCCCAAACACACCAACTTTCTTGTATACTTAGCTCTCAAAAGATGCATTTTTAAACATCCATAACTCCTTTTATTTTCATTCCCCAAACACTCCTGGCTGTGCACACTCCAGCACGTTAACACCACACACACATTCACACTCTTAATATCATCTGTCAGCCCCTAGTGGAAAGGGACAATCTTGTGGCCCACCATACTACACCTCAGGAGGTCAGACACAGCATTCAGTTAACAAAAAATCACATTAACACCCACTCCCCACAGAACATAGTAACACAAAATCAGATTAACACTCACCCCAACGTCACGATTCACAAGACAAGTTCTCATCCCACAGCCGTAAACTGTTTGCGGCCACCTACGAGGACCTTGCCAAGAAGATGCTTGCCTACACAACCCCAACGGACACAGCTCTGTACCGGCGCATCCCGGCTAACACGACAGGCCTCGCCAGCATCCTCTTCTTCATCGAGCGACTCCAGAGGTGCTACATACCCGCGGGGGAGAAGCCTGTTAGCATGGGAGTTGCTGCTGGCTGGTACATGTTGTCAGCTCTCCTACAACAAGGTGAGGACCTGTTGAGGTGTAAGACTGGTCAGTTCAAGTGTTGGAGCATTTAGTGTTTGGTAAGATGGCTGGTACATGTTGCCAGCCCTCCTACAGCAGGGTGAGGACCTGTTGGGGTATGAGACTAAGTTGAATGCAAGGGTAGTGGTGTTTAATGTTTGATAAGATGGGAATACAGAAAGACAGTTATTAAAGGATATATTTAAAACTGGGAAACTTTACATGATACACTGGTGTATTTTCATAATTGAGCTGATATTAACTTGAATTAGTTCTGGCATGAGCAATATAAGCAAGTTGATATGGATATCAAGTAATGTATTTAATTTTATCAGTAGTTCTCTTCATATGATGATATCAACAGTTTTTCTTAGTAAGATATGAGATATAAATCTTTTAGAAATGATGAGAAAAACTCTTAAATTGCATTTTCATCTCTGAAACATTTTAAAATGGTCTTTTCTACATTTTTAAATTTAAAAAGATGTGTTACTTTCAAAGATTTTTAAATTGCCTTTGCATCATCCTCCATGTCTTAAAATTGCCTTTTCATGGCATCTTTCCCTCCTCCTCTTCCTCCTGCAGGCTCCAACACCTACCCAATCAGCACTGCAGCACCGGTAATCTACTGGGTTGGCTACAGTGTGTCCCTCATTGTGTACACATCATACTCTGCCACACTGGTCTCACATCTTGCTGTGGAGCAGCCTGCACCTCTGCCATTCAGCAACCTGCGGGACCTGTCTAGGCTGTCAGGCTGGGATGCTGGATGCAACAACAATGACCTCTTCCAAGTGACAGCCTCGGTGGGTCCTTGGCTTCTTGCTGTGTGAACTGATATACCATCCAGTGGTTGAGAGTTGAGGAGAGAGAGAGAGAGATAGAGAGAGGAGAGAGAGAGAGAGAGACAGAGAGAGAGAGAGAGAGAGAGAGAGAGAGAGAGAGAGAGAGAGAGAGGGAGAGAGAGAGAGAGAGAGAGGAGAGAGAGAGAGAGAGAGGAGAGAGAGAGAGAGAGAGAGAGAGAGACGAGAGAGAGAGAGAGAGAGAGAGAGAGAGAGAGAGAGAGAGAGAGAGAGAGAGAGAGAGAGAGAGAGAGAGAGAGAGAGAGAGAGAGAGAGAGAGAATTTTGTTCAGTGCCAGATTTAGGAGTCCACAAAAAGACCAGCTGCCCAGGAGCCTCCACAATCTGGGGTCTCCACAATCTGAGGAGTCTCCCACATAAATATTCTGTAAGTGAAAGAAAACTTAAATTAATCAAACACTAGTTTTCTATGAACTAAATATTTTTTTTATTACTATCAAAATAACCACTTGTTTCATTTACACTAAATAAATATGTTCCTTTCACTATAATATATTATATGTATTAAAAACTGCATGGAATACAGATACAAAAATATTAATATAAATATTTCAGGTAGATGGCCTCCACACTCAGGCTGCTCACAGGCCTCCACAGACACAAATCCAGCCCTTGATTTGTAAATTAATTATTTTATTTAATTATTTATTTTTCCTTTGTAAGAGGAGCACTGCCTTAGGGAGGGAGAGAGAGAAAGAGAATAATAAAAAACAAAAAAAAAACAGATGCCATTTCTTTAAGAAATGGCATCTGTAATAATAATCTGTTATATGCCATAATAAATTATGGCATATAACATAAAATGTTATATGCCATTTGATAACAGTTTTCTATAGATCTAAGTGTAACTCAGTAAGTTTGTAACACAATCTCCCTTTCCTAAATCCAAATTGCTTTATTATCACTGGGAGAGGCTGGGATGGACTGGGAGAGGCTGGAATGCACTGAGAGAGGCTGGGATGGACTGGGAGAAGCTAGGATGCACTGGGAGAGGCTGGGATGGACTGGGAGAGGCTGGAATGCACTGAGAGAGGCTGGGATGGACTGGGAGAGGCTGAAATGCACTGGGAGAGGCTGGGATGGACTGGGAGAGGCTGGGATGGACTGGGAGAGTCTAGGATGCACTGGGAGAGGCTGGGATGGACTGGGAGAGGCTGGGATGGACTGGGAGAGGCTGGAATGCACTGAGAGAGGCTGGGATGGACTGGGAGAGGCTGGGATGGACTGGGAGAGGCTGGAATGCACTGAGAGAGGCTGGGATGGACTGGGAGAGGCTAGGATACACTGGGAGAGGCTGGGATGAAAAGGCTGGGGCTGGGGCTGAGGCTGGGGGAAAAGGTCAAGAATGTTGGGTGTATCTCCAAGACAGTCAGGAATACGAGTAGGGTGTTGCACCAATTGCTCAAGGTCATGGAGGATAGCAAAGTTGTAGGCTAGTTCACCAGGATGGTCAGTGAAGGGAGAGGAAAGCCAAAGCTGGTGGTGAACATTGAAGTCTCCAAGAATGGAGATCTCTGCAAAAGGGAAGAGGGTCAGAATGTGCTCCACTTTGGAAGTTAAGTAGTTAAAGAATTTCTTATAATCAGAGGAGTTAGGTGAGAGGTATACAGCACAGATAAATTTAGTATGAGAGTGACTCTGTAGTCGTAGCCAGATGGTGGAAAACTCAGAAGATTCAAGAGCGTGGGCACGAGAGCAGGTTAAATCATTGCGCACATAAACGCAGCATCCAGCTTTGGACTGAAAATGAGGATAGAGAAAGTAAGAGGGAACAGAAAAGGAGCTACTGTCAGTTGCCTCAGACACCTGAGTTTCAGTGAGGAAAAGAAGATGAGGTTTAGAAGAGGAGAGGTGGTGTTCTACAGATTGAAAATTAGATCTTTGACTGCGAATGTTGCAGAAGTTAATGAAGAAAAAGTTGAGGGGGGGTGTCAAGACACTTAGGGTCTTTGACAGAAAGGCAGTCTGACCTGGGGACATTTATGGTCCCCTCCCCAGATGGGGACTACGAGGCTGGTGTAGGAGTCGCCACGATGATTTTAAAATTTTTGAGTGAAGGGTGTGTGTGTTATTAGGTGCTTGTAGTTTTGTGTGGAGGAAGAGAGTTGTCTTTAGAGGGCAGGCTATGACTGCCCCCTTGTGTTGTGAGACACAAAGGGAAACGTTCAGCGAGGTCACAGCTGGGTTTAATGATAAGTTCACAGCACCCCCTGAACAGTGCTTTAGACCTCACTGGTAGTAATTATCATTTAGGCAGATGTCTACTGCCTCCTCATATATATATAATATATATATATATATATATATATATATATATATATATATATATATATATATATATATATATATATATATATATATATATATATATATATATACCCAGCCAACATTGGATAATGGGAGGCATGTGGGTGTTTTGTGGGCTACTTTATGGGTCCCATGTGGGCTACCCACATTACTGTAAAACACAGGTTGTTCTTGGAGATTTAAACTTTTTGCATTTATAAATATTCATTCACATGACAGTAAAGATTCATTTTACTAACATGCCAGTTTCTCTTAAACCAAGCAATTTACGTGTAATCTTATCTTACAAATGGCTTGAGGCATTCTCTAACCCTCTTGGAAAGTTGACAGATATAAGTAATACTGCTAATTTTCATTGAAATATTAAAAGAAAATTAAATAAATAAATAAATAAATAAAATAAATAAATAAATAAATAAATAAAAATCTTTTGGTACAGTGATGTTCCTCATTTTTTGTCCAAGGTTCTAACCATACCTAAACTAACTTAACAACACCAAAACTAACCTAACCATACCTGCTGTAACCCTAACCATACCTAAACTAACTTGACCACACCAAAACTAACCTAACCATACCTGCTGTAATCTAACCATACCTAAACTAACTTAACCACATCCAAACCTAACTACACCCAAACTAACCTAACTGTACTTGCTGTAACCTAACCATACCCAAAACTAACCTAACTACACCCAACCATATCAAACCTAACCTAACCATACCCTAAACTCAAGGCAAGGTATGGCGTGTCTAGCCAGTGGTAGCCATAATTATTTCCTATTTTCATCAATAAGAAAAGGCATTGAATTCAATTTAAAAAAAACGTTTCAATTATTGTTAAAGGTTTGTAGAAAAGAATATATCAAGAGCTAGTGTTATTTCAATAAGATAGGTAATGAAATACTGGCACATTAATAAAAGTGATATCAAGCCTCAATATACTGACATACGGTAATAACAGTGTAGTACCATCACAATCACCAGCACCACCACCTTACCATTTATATCACTAGACAACCACCTCTACACCGTACGTAATGTACTTTCCACATATAATGCATACCTTTGGGCAAATTGGTGTCAGCGGAGCATTGAATGAATGCCTCTTGGCACTTGCTGGGAGACTGGATGCCTTGGTAATCTGCAGGGATCACCACTTTTTAACACAGGCTAACTTCTTACTTTACACGTTATGGAAGGCATCAAGTATGGCTTCAAGCATTTTAAAGTATTCACAACATTGTCGAGTGCAATTTAAGATACCTTACTTCTGAACTGGTGTGAACCGCCAACGTACTGTTTACAGCACCCGCTGGGTTAAAACGTATGTTCACTTTTTAAATCTCTGAATTAAAGTATATTGCATTTTTCAAGTTCAAAAATTAAAAATATTATTGCATAAAAATAATGCACTTTTCTTTCTCTTTCCACAAGTTACCTCCAGCAGATTATTAAAGGTAGGTGGAAATTTTATTTAGAGCATGATGAACCCAGCCGTTAGCAGGAAGGGCGGCACAACCAACGTCAGCGGGCGCACCTACAGAGTGAGAAGAGATATTTTCGCTGAGTACGACGATGCTGAGTTACTGAAAAAGATTCAGATTGGACCGTGCTGGTATTGTTGCAGTGACTGATATAGTGAGAGACAAGCTGCAAAGTAAAACTGAAAGAAATAGAGCCTTGACCCCTGAGATGGTGGCCATCACATTACGATATTTAGCCACAGGAAAAATGCAACAGTGCAGTTGTGATGATTTTGGAACAACGCAGCCCACTATCAGCCGTGCAATATCACAGACAATTGATGCACTGGCTGACCCAGAAGTAATCTGCCAGTTCGTGGCTTTCCCTCACACCCAGCGTGAAGTGCAGCAAAAACAGGCAGAGTTCATGCAAGTAACTCAGTTTCCCGGTGTTGTGGGAGTGATTGATGGTACTCATATAAGAATTGTGTCTCCTCATGTCGATGAACATGTATATGTGAACAGGAAACGCTATCACAGCATAAATGTGCAAGTAGTATTTGATGCTCACTATAAGATTCTTGACATTGTGGCAAGGTGGCCTGGCTCAGTCAACGATGCAAGAATACTAGATAAGTCAGCACTCAAACTGATGTTTGAGGAACAACATGTACCTGCAGGATGCTACCTTCCCGGGGACAGTGGCTATCCCTGTAAGCAGTGGCTCCTCACTCCTTACCTTCGCCCTCAAACTGTTGCACAAGCTAATTATAACAGGTGGGTTTATTTGTAAATAGTGTTCTGTTAGGTTTAGATATGCTTTGAACGAATCTAGTAGCTTTCTCCCCAGGGCCGCCCTCCCGCGTGTGCCCGCAGCCCCTACAAGAACCGGTCCCTGCCCCCCTTTGGGCACGCTCTCCTCCCAAGGCTAAGTCCCCGGGGCGTGGCCGCCCAAACTAACCCCCTCCTCCCAACAGTTCCAGTACCTTACGATGCAGCCGAGGGGACTGACGCCACCACCACCACTGCCACCACCGCCACAACAAGGGTTATTCAAATGGGGAACATGCTTCAGGTGTTGCCCCAAGATGCCTCAGCCCCGCAGCCCCACTTCCCCATGATAGTGCAGGCAGGGAATGTCATACAGGTGAGAGAGAGAGAGAGAGAGAGAGAGAGAGAGAGAGAGAGAGAGAGAGAGAGAGAGAGAGAGAGAGAGAAAGTTTTTTACATACAGAAAGGAGAGACAGAGATAGAAAATCAATCTTACTACTACTACTACTACTACTACTACTACTACTACTACTACTTCTGAGCACCTCCTTCCTCTCAGGTTGTTCCAGCTGACAACACGCAGGTATTAGGGGCAGAAGTCGTTGGAGTTGGTCGGGTCATGCAAGTGGTCGGAGTCCCAGGCTTTCCCCCGACCCCAGCCCCAGACCCCTGCCCCAGCCACCCCTCTCCCTGTGACCCCTGCCCAGTCATCCCTCACCCCCTCCTGCCCCCTGCGGTGCTGCCAGCGGGGGTGATGGGAGGTGGAGGTGGGCCACACACACCTGGGTTAGCTGTGGCTTGGCTTATCTCCCTCCTCAGCAGGTGAGAGAGAGAGAGAGTGTATATACATCTGTTGTTATTGTATTTATTTGTCTATATTTTCCTTACAGAGTGATTGATTGATTAAATGATATATATTGGTGTTAATATATACAGACAGACTGGTATATAGACATTCTGATATGTGATGGCCAGTCCATGGAGCACAAGGTCTTTGTGGACTAATGAATATTTTACACTAAGGTTTAAGACCAGTGTTTTATTCAGCTATCATGAAAAAAAAGAAAAAGACAGTACATAATTATTTAGTAAGTAATTCATAACTTTAACCCAATCAAATTATAGATACATGCAAAAAAGAATTATATCAATAACAAAAGTAAATAATAATAATAATAATAATAATAACTATTACAAATTACAAACAATTACATATGTTTATAATAGTAGAGCTGATTACAATTTGAAAACTAATAAATACAATGAATAATTACTTGTTAAGTGTTGTTTTATCAGTAATTTAAAGGAATGTAATGGTTTGTTTTTAACTGTGTCCGAGAGCCGGGTCCAGTGCTTGGTTCCTCGTGAGACGACACTCTGTTGGGCACGGGAGGTTCAGCAGAAGGGTGTCCTCAAGTTACCTGTCTGTCTTAACTGAATATCATGAGCCCGTGTCTCTTGTGTTTGTATTAAGAGCTTTGTATACAAACGCCAAGGTCTGGAATACAGTAATGTCTCCAGTTTCTAGGAGTTTAAGATCCACTGCTATGTTCGGACTTGTTACTGTTTGTCTTATTCCAAATTAGCTTTTTTGGGGCAAGAAATAATTTATGAGTGTAGGTTGCACTAGGAGAAAGAGAGAGAGAGAGAGAGAGAGAGAGAGAGAGAGAGAGAGAGAGAGAGAGAGAGAGAGAGAGAGAGAGAGAGAGAGAGAGAGAGAGAGAGAGAGAGAATGTTTGATATTATTATTATTATTATTATTATTATTATTATTATTATTATTATTATTATTATTATTATTATTATTATTATTATTATTATTATTATTACTGCTACATATTTCTCTCTCTCTCTCTCTCTCTCTCTCTCTCTCTCTCTCTCTCTCTCTCTCTCTCTCTCTCTCTCTCTCTCTCTCTCTCTCTCTCTCTCTCTCTTACAATAATAGTTTTACCCTTCTCTCTCATCCTCTCTCCCACTTCCACTCACTCACTCTCTCCCTCCTTTTGCAGCAAATCCCGAGGATCAACGAGGACATGGTGGACCCAGAGATTGCAGCAGCAGCAAGAGAGAGAGAGAGAAGCAAGAGAGGAGGGAGAGGAAGGAGAGGAGGAGGAGAGAGAGGGAGGCCAGGAGGGAGGCACGTCAGAGAGAGAGGGAGAGGAAGAGGTTGATTCTGTTACAACAACAACTGCAACAACAACAACAGTTAGTCAGTGAGGAGGGGGAGGGGCCGTCCTCTGATGCTGAGGATGAGGTATTGTTCAGGGTAAGTAGTAGTAGTAATGCATCATTTTTAAACTTTCCGAGATAATCTTATTTCAACAGGTAGAGATGAAAAAGTCCTCTAACTGACAAAAAAACATTATCTATTTATTTTGTTATGTAGGCCAGCCAGCCGTGGGGGGGGACAAAACTTCAATAAAAGAGACTCTCTGAGGTGTGGCTCCCCAAAATAGAATTGCAAATGGTAGCCAGAATTTACATGAATACTGGAGGGTGCTGTCAGGCCAAACCAGCTCCCCATCTGTGCCTATGCAGTGTCTGGCCAGCCACTAGTGTGTTTTGGGGGCTCAGACCAGCAGATTCCCACTGTTTATTCACTGTTTGTGTTGATGCAGTGTCTGGCCAGCCACTTGTGTGTTTTGGGGGCTCAGACCAGCAGATTCCCAGTGTTTATTCACTGTTTGTGTTGATGCAGTGTCTGGCCAGCCACTTGTGTGTTTTGGGGGCTCAGACCAGCAGATTCCCAGTGTTTATTCACTGTTTGTGTTGATTTAGTGTTTGGCCAGCCACTTGTGTGTTTTGGGGGCTCAGACCAGCAGATTCCCACTGTTTATTCACTGTTTGTGTTGATCTAGTGTTTGGCCAGCCACTTGTGTGTATGTAGGGGACTCAGACCAGCAGATTCCCACTGTTTATCCACTGTTTGTGTTGATGCAGTGTTTGGCCAGCCACTAGTGTGTTTTGGGGGCTCAGACCAGCAGATTCCTACTATTTATCCACTGTTTGTGTTGATCTAGTGTTTGGCCAGCCACTTGTGTCTATGTAGGGGATTCAGACCAGCAGATTCCCACTGTTTATCCACTGTTTGTGTTGATCTAGTGTTTGGCCAGCCAGTTGTGTGTTTTGGGGGCTCAGACCAGCAGATTCCCACTGTTTATTCACTGTTTGTGTTGATCTAGTGTTTGGCCAGCCACTTGTGTGTTTTGGGGGCTCAGACCAGCAGATTCTCACTGTTTATTCACTGTTTGTGTTGATCTAGTGTTTGGCCAGCCACTTGTGTGTATGTAGGGGACTCAGACCAGCAGATTCCCACTGTTTATCCATTGTTTGTGTTGATGCAGTGTTTAGCCAGCCACTTGTGTGTATGTAGGGGACTCAGACCAGCAGATTCCCACTGTTTATCCACTGTTTGTGTTGATGCAGTGTTTGGCCAGCCACTTGTGTGTATGTAGGGGACTCAGACCAGCAGATTCCCACTGTTTATTCACTGTTTGTGTTGATGCAGTATTTGGCCAGCCACTTGTGTGTATGTAGCGGACTCAGACCAGCAGATTCCCACTGTTTATCCACTGTTTGTGTTGATGCAGTGTTTGGCCAGCCACTTGTGTGTTTTGGGGGCTCAGACCAGCAGATTCCTACTATTTATCCACTGTTTGTGTTGATCTAGTGTTTGGCCAGCCACTTGTGTTTATGTAGGGGACTCAGACCAGCAGATTCCCACTGTTTATCCACTGTTTGTGTTGATGCAGTGTTTGGCCAGCCACTTGTGTGTTTTGGGGGCTCAGACCAGCAGATTCCTACTATTTATCCACTGTTTGTGTTGATCTAGTGTTTGGCCAGCCACTTGTGTTTATGTAGGGGACTCAGACCAGCAGATTCCCACTGTTTATCCACTGTTTGTGTTGATCTAGTGTTTGGCCAGCCATTTGTGTGTTTTGGGGGCTCAGACCAGCAGATTCCCACTGTTTATTCACTGTTTGTGTTGATCTAGTGTTTGGCCAGCCACTAGTGTGTTTTGGGGGCTCAGACCAGCAGATTCTCACTGTTTATTCACTGTTTGTGTTGATCTAGTGTTTGGCCAGCCACTTGTGTGTATGTAGGGGACTCAGACCAGCAGATTCCCACTGTTTATTCACTGTTTGTGTTGATGCAGTATTTGGCCAGCCACTTGTGTGTATGTAGCGGACTCAGACCAGCAGATTCCCACTGTTTATCCACTGTTTGTGTTGATGCAGTGTTTGGCCAGCCACTTGTGTGTTTTGGGGGCTCAGACCAGCAGATTCCTACTATTTATCCACTGTTTGTGTTGATCTAGTGTTTGGCCAGCCACTTGTGTTTATGTAGGGGACTCAGACCAGCAGATTCCCACTGTTTATCCACTGTTTGTGTTGATCTAGTGTTTGGCCAGCCACTTGTGTGTATGTAGGGGACTCAGACCAGCAGATTCCCACTGTTTATTCACTGTTTGTGTTGATCTAGTGTTTGGCCAGCCACTTGTGTGTATGTAGGGGACTCAGACCAGCAGATTCCCACTGTTTATCCATTGTTTGTGTTGATGCAGTGTTTGGCCAGCCACTTGTGTGTATGTAGGGGACTCAGACCAGCAGATTCCCACTGTTTATCCACTGTTTGTGTTGATGCAGTGTTTGGCCAGCCACTTGTGTGTATGTAGGGGACTCAGACCAGCAGATTCCCACTGTTTATTCACTGTTTGTGTTGATGCAGTGTTTGGCCAGCCACTTGTGTGTATGTAGGGGACTCAGACCAGCAGATTCCCACTGTTTATCCACTGTTTGTGTTGATGCAGTGTTTGGCCAACCACTTGTGTGTTTTGGGGGCTCAGACCAGCAGATTCCTACTATTTATCCACTGTTTGTGTTGATCTAGTGTTTGGCCAGCCACTTGTGTTTATGTAGGGGACTCAGACCAGCAGATTCCCACTGTTTATCCACTGTTTGTGTTGATCTAGTGTTTGGCCAGCCACTTGTGTGTTTTGGGGGCTCAGACCAGCAGATTCCCACTGTTTATTCACTGTTTGTGTTGATCTAGTGTTTGGCCAGCCACTAGTGTGTTTTGGGGGCTCAGACCAGCAGATTCTCACTGTTTATTCACTGTTTGTGTTGATGCAGTGTTTGGCCAGCCACTTGTGTGTATGTAGGGGACTCAGACCAGCAGATTCCCACTGTTTATCCATTGTTTGTGTTGATGCAGTGTTTGGCCAGCCACTTGTGTGTATGTAGGGGACTGAGACAAGTTTATTTAATGTTCAGTGACCCGTTTGCAGGCACAGGGGTGTTGACGAGCTGGGTGTGCAGGAGACAGACAATTACAAAGGTTTACAGTTCAAATGGTACATGTATCTTCAAAATACAGATAATAAGTAGATAAATATTGAAATTAATATAGAGTACCATTCTTTATTTAACACTTAACCAAACTTAACCAACATACACACACACGCTAACTCAGACAGTTCCCTAACTACCTTACCATCCCGCAGGAGGCCATGTCGGAGGTGCCGGTGGTGGGGTCGCCAGTTCCGGAGTACGAGGTGGAGGAGGAAAAGGAAGAGGAGGACGAGGAGGAGGCACGGATAAGGAAGAAGAAAAGATTATTACCTGTAGCCCTCCCTCCAGCTGATAAGGGGATATTAAGGAGCCCTTCCTACAGGTGTGTCTGTCTACCTGTGTGTCTCTTTCTATCTCTCCTTTTCATTTTTCCAGTTTCCCATTATTTTCTCCACCCTCTCACTGTCTTTTCTCAGCCTCTCACAACCTATCACACCCTCTCCCAGCTATTCACAGCCACTCACAGCCTCTCTCTCACTCTATCTCATTCCCAGTGTATCCAGACCATTCCAGACTCACCCCAAACTGTCCCAAACTGTTGGGATGGACTTCCAGTCCATCCCAACTTCTCACAGCCTCTTCCAGCCTTTCACAGCCTCTCTCTCTCTCTCTCTCTCTCTCTCTCTCTCTCTCTCTCTCTCTCTCTCTCTCTCTCTCTCTCTCTCTCTCTCTCTCTCTCTCTCTCTCTCTCTCTCTCTCTCTCTCTCTCTCTCTCTCTCTCTCTCTCTCTCTCTCTCTCTCTCTCTCTCTCTCTCTCTCTCTCTCTCTCTCTCTCTCTCTCTCTCTCTCTCTCTCTCTCTCTCTCTCTCTCTCTCTCTCTCTCTCTCTCTCTCTCATTCCCAATGTATCCAGACCATCCCAGACTCACCCCAAACCATCTCCAAGACTCCCCTTCTCTCTTCCTCTCCTCTCCCTCTCTCTCCCTCCCCTCTCTCACTCTCCTAACTCTCCCCAGGAGAGTCCCCAGTGGTGAGCAGATGGTGATGCTGGAGATGATACTGGCATATTGAGTATTATAATTAGCCATAAACACTTGCTTGCTTACTTTCATGTCTACACAGGTTCGTTCGATGCAAGGAGTTGGCACAGGAGGCGTCCGAGGCTGTGTAGAGCGGCCGTCTGAACCTGGTGCCACAGCTTACTATGTTCAACAGGTGCGTGTGTGTGTGTGTGTGTGTGTGTGTGTGTGTGTGTGTGTGTGTGTGTGTGTGTGTGTTTTGTGTGGTCATTTCACTATCTATCTATCTGTTTAGTTTGTCTCCATCTGTCTGTCTTTCTGTCATTGGTCTGTCTGTCTGTCTGTGTATTGCAATGATTTTTCAGTTATGTATTTTATTTTTTATTCTTGTGTACTTGTGTCTGTCTGTATGTATGTATGTATCAGTCAGTGAGTCAGTCAGTCAGTCACTCAGTTAGTCAGTCATTCAGTCAGTCAGTTAGTCAGTCATTCAGTCAGTTAGTGAGTTAGTCAGTTAGTCAGTCTGTCAGTCACTCACACAGTGTTAATCCTCCTCTTCCTCCTCCTCCTCCTCCTCCTCCTCCTCCTCCTCCTCCTCCTCCTCCTCCTCCTCCTCCTCCTCCTCCTCCTCCTCCTCCTCCTCCTCCTCCTCCTCCTCCTCCTCGTCCACCTCCTCCTCCTCCTCCTCCTCCTCCTCCTCCTCCTCCTCCTCCTCCTCCTCCTCCTCCTCCTCCTCCTCCTCCTCCTCCTGTTCCCCACCACCCCTGCCAAGAGGTGAGTGTATGTACGTGTGTGTGTGTGTGTGTGTGTGTGTGTGTGTGTGTGTGTAGTAATAATAGTAATGCTATGTACATATATAAATACTGTTAATATTATTGATAAAAAATATTGATGATGATGATGATGATGATTCAGTGGTGATTATGAAAATGTGCATTACAATATAGGGTAGATATTATTGTTATTACCTGTGTGTGTGTGTGTGTGTGTGTGTGTGTGTGTGTGTGTGTGTGTGTGTGTGTGTGTGTGTGTGTGTGTATGTGTGTGTGTGAGGAATAATTGAATAATTGAATAATTGATGCTCTCTCCTTTGCTATTCATTATATACATGGACAGATGCCTGAAGGAAGTGTGTGTAAGGGAGGATAAAGAGATCATGCTGGCCTATGCAGACGATGTCGCTGTCGTGACAGGAAGCCAACAAGATCTTCAAGAGGCCATGACAAGATGGAATGATGTTTTAAATAGGGAAGGAATGAGAATGAACAAACAAAAAACTTATTTACTAGTGGACAAGCAACAAGTGATGGTGTGGCTCTGAGCCACTGTAGTAGGGATGTTATGGTTTAAGTGTAGGAAGTTGCAAATGCTCACCTAACAATTGCACCTTAGTAGAAAAACACAAACAGGAAGTTTATGCAAGTTTTTATCCTTATATAAAATGTTGTATTGCATCAAACCTCCATACATTACTGTCTCTATCCAGTATGAGACCGGTGTTCAGGAAGCACAAGCATGTGCTGAATAACAAGAAGCCGGCATTGGTGAAGGTGACAACATTTCATCTATTTATACATACTTTTTATTATTAAAGCTTATCTTATAATTATTTCTGAAGAGATTGACTAATTTTTGTAGTATTTATGACTTAGAACTACGAGTATGATAAAGCTATGAATTGATATAATTCCTGATTTGTTTTATCTTTTCATTATCCTTCCTTTGTTAATTGAGCATTTTATATTACTTAGCTTAAAAATGCAAGAACGGTTCAGAAGTATCCAACCTTGGGCTAAGGGCCAAAATTATGGTATCATTCAAAATGTCCTTCAAAGAAAGCCCTCTGTAATCCAACACACTTAGCCCATTAATCCTTCCATTTCTCATCAATTTGTTCAACATTCATATTTTTCCCTTATAGGGTTGAACAATTTTCATGGGTTCAGAGCAAAAGGCTTCCTCATTCCTCCCCAAGGTATTCTCGGATGGTAAGCAGGTTTGACTCTGGAGCAAACCTGACCAAGGGCTACTGCCCAAGGCTACAGAGGTTCCTCTCCCTGAGGCTGAATGCACCATGTGAGATGGTTCTGTTATGTGGATGAATGTCATGGTGGATAGCAGTGCCACCACATTCCTACAATCATCCATCACTCCACTGCTCAAACGCTTCTGCAACCAATGATAGGTATGCTGCCACATTCTGCATGGTCTCCTTGGCTCTCAGATAAGGATACTGTCAACAGGTTTGGGATTGCCAAAAAATCATAAGGAGCTATGTCTGAAAAGTCCAGAGAGAGAGAGAGAGAGAAAGAATGAGCAAGAGAAAGAGTAGGATGAAGCAAAGGAAGAGTCAAGAGGGAGGAAGAGAGAGTAGGACAAGAAAAAACAGAACAAATAAATCCCCTACACGTCTTGTCTCCATTCACACAAGCCATGAAAAGCTTGTCCATCCCTGAGTGCTCAGAAGCAGTGTTCCACTGATGATGTGGAAACTTGAGACACCCAATCATTTAATAGGCTTTAGTAGGTTTTGTCACCAGTCTTCTGTGTGTCACTGACTACATTTTGAAATTTTTATCTGTTCTATTTAATTTTGTGTGTATGTACACAATGTTTATGGTCAATAAACTATTTATAAAACTATTTATCTGTGTGAGTAAGATAAAAGCAGTTATTGTTATTATTATTATTATTATTATTATTATTATTATTATTATTACACATTTTCCTCCTTGTATTTAAATATTATTATTATTATTATTATTATTATTATTATTATCATGAATTGTTCTTGTTTATAAATAAAATACTGTAACTGATTATTATTTTTTTTATCATTCATTTAGACTCTCTCTCTCTCTCTCTCTCTCTCTCTCGAATAAAATGACTGGTGAAGAACTCTAATAATTAAAGTGCTAAAAAATCCATTAAACTACGAGAAATAAGACAAATAATTAATGACACACCTAATAACACAAACAAGGAGTAATAAACAAAACTTAAGCCAGAAAACACGAAAAGATAAAACTATCATATAAAGAAATACGAAGTAAAAAAAAATCATGAATATCAAATAAATAACTCACATATAATCAATAAACACGTAAGGAACAGTAAATAAACAATTAAGCCATTCATTGCAAGGGCCACAGTCAGAAAGTGAAAAAAAAAAAAAATGCTTAGTTAAATACCGAGGCTAAATAAAACAAGGAATTAGACAAATGACAAATAATTAATAAATACATAAGGAATAATGAATAAACAAAAATTAAGCCAGGAAGACTATTATAATTATTGCAAGGAGACGATATGTATGTATGTATTGTATGTAATTCGAGGTTAAAATGGCTCAAATCTGACCCAACAGCAGGCCATAAGTGAAGGTGTTCCTCAAGGCAGGGAGGGGGAGCAATGAATAGGGGAGGGGCTATAAACTATTGGGGGGGTATTAATTAATGACGCATCCAGTTTAGCGTGTGTGTATATTTCGCGTTGTGATAATTTAAAGGTTTTCTCGCGTTTTTATCTTTATTTATTGATTGATTTTATTTATTTATTTTATTTTTTTGGCAGGTGTTATATTTGTTGAGTGTTTTAAGTAACTGTGGCTCATTGCATCAAAACTCCATTCATTACCTTCGTGGGAAGGTTCAATTTGGCAAGGTTTTATTTCGCATTTTGGGTTTTGTAGTAAATTATGCATTTTCTCATATTTTTCTTTGCTGGTATTGTCCCTTCCACGCCATATATGACTGGAAAGTTGGGGGCGCCTTCCCCCCCCCCCCACCCTCCACTGCTACGTTTTTTTTTCTTAATCAGTCAGTCAACCAATCAATCAATCCCTTCATGAATCATACCCATTTCCAGGTGTCACCCCCACCCATAGATCTCTCATTCTGTCATGTATGAACAAGTGCTAAGGGCAAGCTGAACAAGTACAAAGGGCAAGCCAGCTGTCTCTTTTAATATTCTTGCCTGAAATAACATTACAAATGAGGGTCTATTAATCATCCATTAAATAATCCATTTTTATTGCTTTCTCATTCTTCTTCCTCTGTGTATTGTTAAATTGGTTATATCATTATCCCTTCCTGTGTTTTAGTGTGCCATTACCTGTCCTCTCTTCCAGCTGATATTTAGTTTGTACTAAAATAGACTGGCATAACTTTACAATTTATACACAAATAACAACATAAACCAATAATGCATTGATATTATGCATGATAGGAGTGGACATTTCCACTCTACATCATTAATGAATGCATGATGAGACGCACACTATTACAAAGCTAATGAGTTCAATAAAAAACACTCAATAACAATTTCAATAACTTTATTAAAAATAGCAATCTTTATAAATCATGAAACTAGAAAACTTTAAGAACCTGGGGCTATAACATCAAATGCACAATAATGCAAACACTTTTTACACACACACTCTTTAATGATATTTCCTAATATACAGTATAATTCCAAACAGAGAGAGAGAGAGAGAGAGAGAGAGAGAGAGAGAGAGAGAGAGTGATGAACTACCTGGGGTCATAAATGTATAGTACAGGTATCAGTCAGGCAAAGCATAGTGCTTGCCTGTCTCATATGGAATGTAAAAACATGGCTTCATATCATTCCAGACCTGGGATTATGGCCAAAAGTTACCAAGCAGTGGTGAGCAAAATCCAGTAGAGTAATATTCAGTATCATTGAATTACTGACAAAGTAAAGATCATTATGTGCAATGATACTCACTACCTAGGAGCATTTCAGGTTACTACCAAGAATCTGACCATGCTGGCAGGGATGGTTAGGCTACAACACATTACATACTTCTCCATTCAAATCAGTCAGCTGATTAAATGGTGAGTTAAACCATTTTGATCATCTAAATCATATTAAGGCATTGGATGAGACCTGGACAGCTTGGGTCAACACCATACATAGGTACTCCACTACTCTGTGGGAGACACTTGATTGTGGCAAGAGTCATCACAATACCAAACACCATCCTTGACAAAGCACAGCATGGCCCACTCATCCACAGGAACCAATACAATTTCAAGTCTACATAGACAAAAAAATGTTCATGAATTAAATGCAATATTGTAAGTTTTAAATGTTATGTGGTACCTTAGATAGATGGACAGGTCACTTGAGAAGAGAAAATAAGAAATGTCTTAGGAAGAGTATTTTGTCATATGTATGAATATATATGACTGTATGACATAGATGACTGGTGAAGTAGATTTTGTCCCTTATCAGAGTGGTTGTGTAGCTGAAACAAATTAATGATTATCAAAACAGAGACACATTTGAGCTGATTGGTGAATTACAGTTTCAGAGTGGATACGGCATACACTGGGATGATAAAACTACTGCAGTCATAAAGTAGATGAAAAAATACTGTGGGGAGGAATGTAAAGCAGTAAAATATGCAAAAAGAAAGAAAGAAAGAAAGAAAGAAAGAAAGAAAGAGAGAGAGAGAGAGAGAGAGAGAGAGAGAGAGAGAGAGAGAGAGAGAGAGAGAGAGAGAGAGAGAGAGAGAGAGAGAGAGAGAGAGAGAGAGAGAGAGAGAGAGAGAGAGAGAGAGAGAGAGAGAGAGAGAGAGAGAGAGAGAGAGAGAGAGAGAGAGAGAGAGAGAGAGAGAGAGAGAGAGAGAGAGAGAGAGAGAGAGAGAGAGAGAGAGAGAGAGAGAGAGAGAGAGAGAGAGAGAGAGAGAGAGAGAGAGAGAGAGAGAGAGAGAGAGAGAGAGAGAGAGAATGATGTGACATGACATCTTTAAGTACAAATGAGTATATAGTAACCATACACTGATACTTGTCCCCTTATACAGTGATAAGTTTACCCAAACACAATGGACACGGATGGAACTTTTGGAGGCTAAAGTGCTCCAGGTGACTGGTGGACTCCATTTCATTGCGGAGGTCCAGGATTCTCTGCACAGTTGGGCTTTTGGTGTCAGTGGAAGTGGTGGCAGTGTGGCAGCAGTAACAGTTTTGGTCTTTCTATGGGCAAGTTCTGTAGGATTCATATTCTGCCTCCTCATGAGGGACATCAGTGTGAAGGGTCAACAGAGCATCAATTCCCTCCTCAGGCAAAGAATGATGGATGCAATTTTCTGTTTCTTGTTGTTGCTCCACCTTTTCAGAGTGCTTGAGGCGCTCGTCAGCCAGCTTTCCACTGCTGGTGGGTGTCTCAGACTCACTGGTTCCTGTTCCACATCAAGAGTGTTAGCAGATGCCACTTGTATTTCATCTACTTAGTACATTACATCATTACATAAATAACTGGTGTTATCTGATATTAAAGTGCTAATGAGCAACATGCCACAGAAATCTGTTTATTTCAAGAAAATTATGAAGATAATAATAATGTTTCGTTGCACTTCATAAGATGGCTCAATTTTTACTACTCACCAACACTGCTAAAGATAGCAACTGGACTCTTAAGGACGCTGCTTATCTTCTCGAGCTGCTGAAGGTCATGATCTGCTTCCTTTTCCTGCACCAGCTTTGATATCAAATCCTGCAGGAAACAACTGTGTTAATTCACATTTTGAATAAATCTAATAGATGAAATTTCACTTACAACACCTTATGTGTCTCTGGTGACTCATGGAGGACAGATACATCACCTGAGAGTAAATGGTCAGTGAAGAAGTTGACCCTTGATCCTGGCTAATCACATTAAGTACATTAAACACTCCTGTTAACTAATAAATGAGGGATAGATTTCTCTGGAAGGTTACATTACACTACTTCCCTGGCATTTGAAAACATTTTGCTCTACATGAACTCATATGGAAGCTTTACTGCAACATTAAATCTCAGCTAGATGCCAGATGGTGTAGCCTCCATCACAGAGCAAGGTAATGATATGAAGGCTTAGTACTTTGGTCAACACCTGAATAAGAACCGTTTGAGATGCAGCAGAGATCACTAACCTGCCAGCAATTGAATAAGAAGTGTGTGAGATGCAGCAGAGATCACTAACCTGCCAGCAATTGAATAAGAAGTGTGTGAGATGCAGCAGAAATCACTAATCTGCCATGACATGAATAAGAAGTGTGTGAGATGCAAAAGAGAGCACTAACCTGCAGAGTGGTTTTGCTTCATTTCCTCTCATTCATGATGGAGGCTGGCAAGGTCTAACTCGCGTTCTCGAGCTTGTTGCTTCATCACTCCTCGCTGCAACTGGTAGATGGTGATGTAGTCACCTGAAGAAGGATAAAATTCTTCATTAAAAGACCAAGGAAATGGCATACAGTAAACAGTAAACACTTCCTCCACTTCACTTTTACAGATGATTCAAATGAGCAAAAAACATGCATACACCGATGGACTCTGTCTCCTCATGCACTACAGCATGCTTAAGCTGCTACTTCCTGTCACTTAGCTCAGCCACCTCCTTCATGCTGCAAGTTAACCTGCTCTCCAGGACCCTGTGAGGCTCCTGCAGTTGTTGCAGCTTCTGTTAAAGCTCAGTTCCTCCCAATCCTGTTGTTTCTCCTGATAAAACAATAAGTTTGTTTCTCTCAACTTTTCTTAATACAGCCTCAATAAACAAATCCAATAACAATGCTTTTATTTTGTTATTAATTCAAAAAATTGAGCAACAGTGAGGAAAAATTATTTGCTTTATTATTAGAGAATATAAACTTTCTTACCTTTTGGTTCAGTTATGACATCTTCAGACAACTTTTCATGAGCAAGAGATTCTCCCAGCAGTTTGTTATACTTATCCCTCTCACAGTCTAGCTGAACCTGAAGACTGCTGCACTCACTCTCCAACCTGCTAACCTCAGATGTCAGTGTAGCCACTTGACCCAGCAATTTCCCCTTGGTATCTGTACCTGGAGGTGAAAAATTGATGCAACAGAGGGCCAGACAAGAATGACCAATGGAAGTAATTAGACGTAATGTAAGAAGTGGGTATAAGACTAAGGGAAATAGAAGGGCAATGGAGAGAGGGTTAGATGCACCAGAAATGTCTGTGGAGCCAGGAAAAATTTTAACTTGTAACAGAGATAACTAAGAGCAACTGTGAATGAATAAATGTGATGTAGCCTCGACCCATGACTGGGAAAATGCAAAAGCAGCACCTCAGACACCAGGACCATGATGACTGGCAGCTCCCAAAATTAGCTGCTGGCTTTTGTACTCCTAGTCACCACAGGAGGCTCATCCACAGCTAATCCTATCAGCTGATCATCTTGGGTGAAGTAATTGTTTATCAGTCTGGCTGTTGAGTCCTGATGCAGAGATGTGTGTGTGTGTGTGTGTGTGTGTGTGTGTGTGTGTGTGTGTGTGTGTGTGTGTGTGTGTGTGTGTGTGTGTGTGTGTGTGTGTGCACTTTGGAAAGCCTCCCTCCAAGGAGAATGTCAGTTTGATATACAAATATATATTCATGTGGATGGTAGCTCACATTTAGCTTCTGAGTTCTCACATGAAGACATGCCATCCTTGTCTTTTTCCTCTGAGGGAGTGACTTTATACTCTGTGATAAGTGCATGCAGCTCACTATTCTGTCTTGTGACGTTTTTGATTTCTATCTGTGAAAGACACAAGAAGGCAGTAAGTTAACTTGTTTAACATGCCACATCATTTTATATATATTATGCCAAGTTTAAACAGGAAAGCCTCACCAGAAGCATCAACTAAAGACCAAAGTGATTAACAAATCTTTCACTTTACCACCCTTAATGACAAAAGCTGCTGATGTAGCATCCCATCCATATCCTGCATTTTTACACCTTCATGATTCCATTAGATTACATTAGATTACATTAGAACAGTATGTGACCAATGACGTCTCCATTCTACATTGCCATGACAAGAATACAGGGCTTTACTGAACATAAACCAAGGACGCCTCCATTCTACATTGCCATGACAAGAATACGGGGCTTTACTGAACATAAACCAAGGACGCCTCCATTCTACATTGCCATGACAAGAATACAGGGCTTTACTGAACATAAACCAATGACGCCTCCATTCTACATTGCCATGACAAGAATACAGGGCTTTACTGAACATAAACCAAGGATTCCCTCCTCCTCTCTCTAAGGGTTAGGGTTCTCTCAACAGTTACAGCGTGGTGTGAGAGATGCAGTGCTGTCAAGGCTTTACTATTTACAGGAAGCAACACACCAATAAATAAATGTTACTTTGGAAATGAAACTGAATAATCAAAGGCTTTATATCTCATGAACTTCCCTTCTTTAATAAACTGTCTTCAAGCTGACAGACTCCAGTAGTATTGCATCTTAGGAATATTCTACAGCTGATTTCATAATAACTGCTCTCTAAAACTGACTACATGCCTCCTTCCCTGCCTCCTACAGACTCTACTCAACAATTGTTGCTATTCTGTTCATGCTGGTGTGACAGTTAACCAGTATATTAATTCCTTAGTTATGTACACTCTAGAATGGTGGTTCATTTTATCTACCAGTGATTTGAATTCCCAGCTTCTAAGTATTACATTATTATTTGTTGATTGGTACCATTTGTATGCAATCAGAGAAAGATTTCAATATAAAAACATATCCATGTTACTGTTACCTTTCAGAATGTAAACCAAAATGAAAGCTATGTAAATTCTTACTTTAGATTATGTTGTCATTTCATTGAATGATGTAATTTCTTGGTTCTTGTGCTTCTTCAAATGCAGTCCCTTGTCTGGTTTCTCTGTCAATTCTAATTTCTTATTGCTCTGTGGAAAAACAAAGTGCAAATGTCCTATCCACTCCTATGCTGATGATACCACCCTGCACTTTTCCACGTCTTTTCATAGACGTCCAACCCTTCAGGAGGTAAACATATCACGCAGGGAAGCCACAGAACGCCTGACTTCTGATCTTTCTAAAATTTCTGATTGGGGCAGAGCAAACTTGGTATTGTTCAATGCCTCAAAAACTCAATTCCTCCATCTATCAACTCGACACAATCTTCCAGACAACTATCCCCTCTTCTTCAATGACACTCAACTGTCCCCCTCTTCTACACTGAACATCCTCGGTCTGTCCTTTACTTATAATCTGAACTGGAAACTTCACATCTCATCTCTAGCTAAAACAGCTTCTATGAAGTTAGGTGTTCTGAGACGTCTCCGCCAGTTTTTCTCACCCCCCAGCTGCTAACTCTGTACAAGGGCCTTATCCGTCCATGTATGGAGTATGCTTCACATGTCTGGGGGGTTCCACTCATACTGCTGTTCTAGACAGGGTGGAATCAAAAGCTTTTCGTCTCATCAACTCCTCTCCTCTAACTGACTGTCTTCAGCCCCTCTCTCACCGCCGCAATGTTGCATATCTAGCTGTCTTCTACCGCTATTTTCATGCCAACTGCTCTTCTGATCTTGCTAACTGCATGCCTCCCCTCCTCCCGCGGCCTCGCTGCACAAGACTTTCTTCTTTCTCTCACTCCTATTCTGTCCACCTCTCTAACGCAAGAGTTAACCAGTATTCTCAATCATTCATCCCTTTCTCTGGTAAACTCTGGAACTCCTTGCCTGCTTCTGTATTTCCACCTTCCTATGACTTGAATTCCTTCAAGAGGGAGGTTTCAAGACACTTATCCACCAATTTTTGACCACTGCTTTGACCCTTTTAAGGGACTGGCATTTCAGTGGGCATTTTTTTTTATTAGATTTTTGTTGCCCTTGGCCAGTATCCTTCCTACATAAAAAAAAAAAAAAAAAAAAAAAAGGATGAACTGATTCAATAATATTGCTTTCACAATTTCAATATTGTTCACAATTTCTGCAGGAAGTTTACTCCATATATTTACTATACGATTAAAGAAAAAATGTTTGGCCTTGTGGGATTTAAAACGTTTGGGTATAATCTTGAATCTATTATTTCTTGTTAGGTAGAATGGAGGAGGAGGAGGAGGAGGAGGAGGAGGAGGAGGAGGAGGAGGAGGAGGAGGAGGAGGAGGAGGAGGAGGAGGAGGAAGGAGGAGGAGGAGGAGGAGGAGGGAGAAACAAAGATAGGAGGGAAGGAAGAAAGGAAGAAAAGGGAATAAGAGAGAGAGAGAGAGAGAGAGAGAGAGAGAGAGAGAGAGAGAGAGAGAGAGAGAGAGAGAGAGAGAGAGAGAGAGAGAGAGAGAGAGAGAGAGAGAGAGAGAGAGAGAGAGAGAGAGAGAGAGAGAGGAGTTGGTAAGGAAAATTATTACAATGGTCCAAGGTGAAGAACAGGGACTGGAATGAGAAGTGGAAGAAGCATATAGAATTTGAAAATATAGTGAAGGAGGTAAAAGACCATTAAAAGTGAGAATGAGATCCCAAGTTACAGTAAAGGAGATCCTAGTGAGAACTGGGAAGCTGGCTGAAAATTCAGAATACAAGAATATTTGGGTAAAAAAGAGATATGAACTTGGAAGAAAGGGAAAAAGAGAAGGATCTGAGGAATGAAGCCAAGCAAAAAAAACGAGAGAAGTACAGAGACCGAGAAGCAGAAATTTTATTGGAGGGTACTAGATATGAAACTAAGGAAATGGTATATTCAGGAAAGGGAACAAGAAATGAAAGAACCACAACAGCAGACAGACAAATTGCATGTGGTGGGAGAAGTAGTATATTAAGAGTAATATATACAAAACGAACTTCATGTAAACAAATAAAATTTTCAGAAAACTTGTCACACAAAACCTTATTAACAACTCACCTTCTCCTTCTGCGGCATTTCCTTCCTTCTTATCTTTCTCCTTTCCTTCTCCATCTTCCTCCTCCTCCTCCTCCTCCTCTCCTTCCTCTTTCTTTCCACCTTCCTCCTCCTCTTGTGACTCTTAACTCTCTTCCTCCTCGTCCTCCTCTTCCCCTGTGCTTCCCTCCTCTGAAAGAAAAGACTTGTTTAAAAAGCAAGCAAATATAGTAGTAATAGTAAAAAAAAAGTCAATGAAATGAAAGTTTATACACATATGAAATTAGTGAAAATTTGACACCAAACATTCTCTATCTGTAACATTACATCAGAATGACGAGAACACAAGATATGAAAAGTGAAAGGGAATGATGTATATAACAAAGAAAAACATTGTATAATGACATATGACAGGAAAATAATCTTGTATACTTGTCCCTTAAATACTTGCTTCCTTGTATATTAACTCCCAAAATGCTCATTCCTTGTACTCTCATTTTCAAAACACCTCTTCCTTATATATTGTCACTCAAACACTCCTTTCTTGTACACTTATTCCCAAATCATTCCTGTCTTCCTGTATTCTCATTCTCCAAACACTCCTGCCTCTGCACACCCAGTTCCTCAAAACATTTCTTCATTGTTTACTCATTCCCCAAACACACCAACTTTCTTGTATACTTAGCTCTCAAAAGATGCATTTTTAAACATCCATAACTCCTTTTATTTTCATTCCCCAAACACTCCTGGCTGTGCACACTCCAGCACGTTAACACCACACACACATTCACACTCTTAATATCATCTGTCAGCCCCTAGTGGAAAGGGACAATCTTGTGGCCCACCATACTACACCTCAGGAGGTCAGACACAGCATTCAGTTAACAAAAAATCACATTAACACCCACTCCCCACAGAACATAGTAACACAAAATCAGATTAACACTCACCCCAACGTCACATTCACAAGACAAGTTCTCATCCCACAGCCGTAAACTGTTTGCGGCCACCTACGAGGACCTTGCCAAGAAGATGCTTGCCTACACAACCCCAACGGACACAGCTCTGTACCGGCGCATCCCGGCTAACACGACAGGCCTCGCCAGCATCCTCTTCTTCATCGAGCGACTCCAGAGGTGCTACATACCCGCGGGGAGAAGCCTGTTAGCATGGGAGTTGCTGCTGGCTGGTACATGTTGTCAGCTCTCCTACAACAAGGTGAGGACCTGTTGAGGTGTAAGACTGGTCAGTTCAAGTGTTGGAGCTAGCCATTCAACCAACTAGCCAATCAATCAGTCACTCAGCTAGTCAGTCAGTCAGTCAGTCAGTCATTCCATTTTGGCCATAAGTCACTGTTTACTTAATCAATCCCTCCTAAGACACTGCACTTTTTTCAGATTATAGAGCTGATAGGTCTCGGTAGGGGGTTGACAGGCCTTGGTGGGGCTTGAGAGCGCCTTGGTGGGGGCTGACAGGGTTTGGTAGGGCTTGGCAGGGGTGACAGCAAAGGCTTCTGTTTAAAATCTCACATCTCAAGCCACCTCATTACTTGAGAGGTAACAAAGGGCTTGGCAGAGCTTGACAGGGATTGGTAGAGGTGACAGGGGCAGGCAGGACTGACAGGGGATGACCTAACCTAACCTAACCTAACCTGACCTGACCTAACCTAATGTAAGCTAACTTAACCTAACCTAACGTAACCTAACTTAACCTAACGTAAATTATTCTAGACTAACCTGACCTGACGTAACCTAACCTGACCTAACTTTGATGAACTGAAGCCAACCTAACTCAGCCGAACTAACCTAACCAAATCTAATTATATAGAAATAAATAAATAAAATAATAAAAATAAATAGAAAAAAAAACACATGATTCAGGATTCTGAAGCAAACCAAAACAATAGATAAAAAATTGTAATAAATAAATAAATAAACAAATATATCAGAGGAAAAGAAGAAAAACAGTCTTACAGGTGTTTTTGAGGTACTATGGCACATGGTACACTGCCAGGCCCTTGTACTGCACCATTAACACCACAATGTACACTGACATGGTACTGCAACAGTGGGAGTCTTGCAAGTTGATTCACCACTCTTGGAAATCGTTTAGGAGGTCTAGGAACATCACAGTTAGGTTAAGTTTTTGTGCTACAGTTTAAAGTTACAGTGATGCATGGTACAGTGGTTTATGGTGTAGGTAGACAAGGCCTTCCTGCACCACTAGCACCATAGGGTACAGTGCTGTGGTATAGTGACATGAAGAAATTAAGAAAACAAACTGAAGATTCATTTACCTGCCAGACCCAAGGCATACATTTATACTTTTATCATTACAGGTAGAAATCTATATATACAGAGAAACATGACATGTATGTATGTATGAAATATGTATGAACAGTATATTGGCATATAAATAAGCGTAGGTGAGGAGAAATTAATATTGTCAGTCTGGGATGACAGAGAGGGAGGGGATGGAGATGCAGGCATAGGTGACGCTGACTAACACAAAGTATCTTATTTAACTACAGACTAGGATTATCGGGCTGGGATGTGAATAGTAGATGTGTAAATGAATAATTCACCTATGGGCGTGAATGAGAAGAAACAATGAAAAAAAGAAGGGCACCGATGTTTTGGTGAGGGCGGGGAAAGGAAGGAAAAATATGGAAAAATTATCTTGTTATTTTTCGTACTATAGACACATTTTTACATGCACAGGAACTCAGGGTACATGTATCAATGTATAATCTATGTATGAACGCAGTATAGATGTATAAATAAGCGTATCAGGGAAGAAATAAGGAAAAATGTTAGCGACAAGGCGGTTGTTTGGTGTCGGATGGTGGGGAGAGGGGTCCAAACACGTACTATCAATCTCACTGACAGCTTGGACTATCACGGTAATACATTCATGGCAGATGTATGGGTGTATAAACTATCTATACACGCAGTATGGCGGTAATAATAAGCGCAGGAGATAAGAAAACTGAAAAAAAAACGAATGAAGAGAGGGCCAAGTTGGTGACAGGCAGCGGAGAGAGAGAGAGAGAGAGGGAGAGAGGGAGGCGGACATTGAAGAACCACTAATGTCACTACTATCTTGGACTATCAGGGTGATAAGTGCAGGGTGAGCATGTGTGACTATTACCTTCGCGATCTCTGAAGGCATCAGCTTGCAGCGTCTTCACAACCTGTATTTCGTCAATCTCTTGCTTGTTGGTGGTCTGCACGGAGGACCTGAGCCCATCAAAGACAGTCTTCGTAAATGTCTTGATCTTTTACGTTACGGCCTGTTTTTTTTTTTACCTGACCTTGACCTGCAGGCTTACATGGCTCTACAGGCTAGGGGAAGGCCTGGGACACATGTCTGGCGGGTCAGGCTAGGGCTGGCTGCAGGCTGGGAGACAAGATTCGCTATTATACTTTTCGATCACTGGAATGAACCGAGTAGCTGCGCGCGCGCGCGCCATGACGTCACTACGAAGATGCCAGATTTGTTTCACTCCCCTGGTCTGGCACTGTAGGGCTCTATGTGGCACTGTACGCACTCACACACCTTATACACGTAATACACACCTGCACACGAAGCACCATCACTTATGGCATTGTGACACTAGAGAAGAGGCCTGTACACAAACACACATAGGACACACACACACATACACATATTCAGCCACACACACGTACATAAAGAATCAGAGTCTTTCACTCATTCAATTAAGAAAAAAAAACCCAGACTGTTCGCCACTCAAAAAACATCATAATATTTTTTCAGTGGCACTGCGGCATTGTGAAGCCACCATGCAAAATATTTACACTCGTATTATAAAAAAAAAAAAAAAACTGGAGGGTTCATTAGAGAGAGAGAGAGAGAGAGAGAGAGAGAGAGAGAGAGAGAGAGAGAGAGAGAGAGAGAGAGAGAGAGAGAGAGAGAGAGAGAGAGAGTTAGGTTTCATAATTAGATGGAAAAGAATCTGTTCTGAAAAATGAGAAACAGATTCAGAGAGAGAGAGAGAGAGAGAGAGAGAGAGAGAGAGAGAGAGAGAGAGAGAGAGAGAGAGAGAGAGAGAGAGAGAGAGAGAGAGATTAAATTGATATATGAGGCGCGCGGCGCAACAACGACGTAACCGAGAAATGGAAGTTTCGAGAAAAACGCGCTCAAAGTTAAACACTGATTGCGCACAAAAGGATACCCTTAAATAAGTAAGTATTATACATCATTTGAAAGGTCTTGGGTAGTTCTGTTTGGGGATGTAGGTTTCGAAGTGATAGGTGACGATTTTGGGTGGATGACTTACGCGTTAATTAACGCGTATACCGTAGGTAATAATTTTTTTTCCCGATATTGTTTTCATTTGTTAATAATGTGTTAGAGCCTAGTACACATAGTATTAAGTGAAAGTTTCATGAAGATTGGTACATAAATAAATTTTTTATGAATTTTTTTCCGAGCGTAAAAAATAAAACTTACTCATTACCGGCACGTTATTACTCCTACCATAACTTTGACGTCCTGCTATGACTAACAGTGTGTAATGCTGATAATTTTATGTTTGTGCATGCATTCTGGTAAGTATTAATGGAAAGCCGCTATGTCAAGAACATTATGAAGAAACGAATTTTTTTTTTTTTTTTTTGTATTCAATGAATATAGTTGGCTCTCATCCTTTACACTGGCTTGAGACAGTTAAGTTGATTACCAGGATACGTCTGTTTGATCCTGGCAATGCCCTTAGCGGATTTACCAACCCTTTAAATCCCCCTTCAACCCACTAAGTCGGGTTGACTGGGGATTTAAAAAACTTACGTAAGGCTGGTGGCCACAGCAGGATGCTGTGACACTTTCGTCTGCACTCTAGTAGCCATAGTTGCGTAAAGAGTCACGAGAAAGGTAGCGTGCGTCTGTGCTCGGGCGTGTTAAAGGGCAGAGTGGATGAGCACATGGTGAGTGTGTTGTCACCATGGCAACGGCGCTGGTAAACATGGCAGCGGTGCTGTGATTGGCTCGCCCGCGCCGGGCGGCTGCAACCGCGCCGCTGATTGGCCATACGCACGTGAGGCTGGGAGGAGCAGGTTGCGTCGTTGTTGTACCGCTTTCGAGATGTTAGTCCAGAGAAATTTTCTCCGCACTACGCTCGACTTTGAGCCTTAGTACAGGTGCTTAGATGGTCGAATATGACTTGGCCGACATCACCACGAGACTTTTACACCCTTCTACCACACGGAGCAGGCAAAAACACGGTTACGTCGTTGTTGTACGTACGTCGTTGTTGTACCGCGCGCCTCATATGTTAATAATTTCTTTTCATCAAAATAAAGAAACGGATGAATAAATAAATAAATAATTATAGAGAGAGAAGAGAAATATAATAATAATAATAATAATAATAATAATAATAATAATAATAATAATAATAATAATAACAATAATAATAATAATGTGTGTGTGTGTGTGTGTGTGTGTGTGTGTGTGTGTGTGTGTGTGTAGTGAAGTCTGGGTGGGTGAGTGTATGTCAGGAATGATGACAGGTCAGGTGTGTTCTTTGTGTCCTGGTGAGATGAGGTCAAGTGAAGTCAGTGTGTGCCAGGAAGGTTGTGTCCACACAACATACGAGTACATACATGAACAAGATTACAGTACACTACATGCATATAAATACTAATTGCTGTACTCACCAATCACTGACTCTTGATGTGGTGATGTGGTGGTGATGTTCTATTTCACTGGGGCAGGACAGGAGGTGGTGGTGTGGTGATGTGGTGATGCAATGATGTGATGTTAGTGGTGCTCTGTTCATTCACCAAGCAAGACAGGAAGTGTAATGGTGGTGTGGTGGTGCATAACACTGTCTTCACCACATCTGCCAAGACAATACAAGATAAACATTAATGACTTACAATGAAAAACAAGATGGAGATAGACAAATTAGGAAAGAAATAGGTTTCTATACTCGTAGAGTATTACTGTGTGTGTGTGTGTGTGTGTGTGTGTGTGTGTGTGTGTGTGTGTCACTAATTTCTATCTCTTTCTCTCTCTCCTGAGAACTATTTCATATTGCTGTACATCAACATGAAATATCACCACACAAGCCTCTCTCTCTTTCTCTGCACCTCACAACACAACACAAAACTTTATCACACTAATCAGTAAACAATACCAAAAGCTCCCCTTCTGCAGGCCTGACTCCTCCCTTTCATTCAGACCCTTTCTTTCCCTCTCTCTCAGCTTGCCCGCCTTCGTATCTGCGTCTATATTTACTCTTGATTCAAGTATACAACTCTACACCATACTGACCTATAGGTACAGTGCAAATAGCTTTTCTTCCTCCCTGTTTTTCCTGTCTCTCTGCCTGTCTGCCTCTTTCTCCCTCTCTACTGACTCATGGCTCAAAGATACAAGTCTAATTAAGCTTTGAACCTCTCTGTCTCTACAATATCATAAAACCTCAACACTCCAAACCAAACCAACCCTGCCAACACCTACCTGTCTCTCTGCCTCAGTCAGTCAGTCAGTCAGTCAGTCAGTCAGTCAGTCAGTCAGCCATTCAACCAGCCAGCTAGCCATTCAACCAACCAGCCAATCAATCAGTCACTCAGCTAGTCAGTCAGTCAGTCAGTCAGTCAGTCAGTCAGTCAGTCAGTCAGTCAGTCAGCCAGTCAGTCAGCCATTCAACCAGCCAGCTAGCCATTCAACCAACTAGCCAATCAATCAGTCACTCAGCTAGTCAGTCAGTCAGTCAGTCAGTCAGTCAGTCAGTCAGTCAGTCAGTCAGTCAGTCAGTCAGCCATTCAACCAGCCAGCTAGCCATTCAACCAACCAGCCAATCAATCAGTCACTCAGCTAGTCAGTTAGTCAGTCAGTCAGTCAGTCAGTCAGTCAGTCAGTCAGTCAGTCAGTCAGTCAGTCAGTCAGCCATTCAACCAGCCAGCTAGCCATTCAACCAACCAGCCAATCAATCAGTCACTCAGTTAGTCAGTCAGTGAGTCAGTCAGTCAGTCAGTCAGTCAGTCAGTCAGTCAGTCAGTCAGTCAGTCAGTCAGTTAGCCATTCAACCAGCCAGCTAGCCATTCAACCAACCAGCCAATCAATCAGTCACTCAGCTAGTCAGTCAGTCAGTCAGTCAGTCAGTCAGTCAGTCAGTCAGTCAGTCAGTCAGCCATTCAACCAGCCAGCTAGGCATTCAACCAACCAGCCAATCAATCAGTCACTCAGCTAGTCAGTCAGTCAGTCAGTCAGTCAGTCAGTCAGTCAGTCAGTCAGTCAGCCAGTCAGTCAGCCATTCAACCAGCCAGCTAGCCATTCAACCAACTAGCCAATCAATCAGTCACTCAGTCAGTCAGTCAGTCAGTCAGTCAGTCAGTCAGTCAGTCAGTCAGTCAGCCATTCAACCAGCCAGCTAGCCATTCAACCAACCAGCCAATCAATCAGTCACTCAGCTAGTCAGTTAGTCAGTCAGTCAGTCAGTCAGTCAGTCAGTCAGTCAGTCAGTCAGTCAGTCAGTCAGTCAGTCAGCCATTCAACCAGCCAGCTAGCCATTCAACCAACCAGCCAATCAATCAGTCACTCAGTTAGTCAGTCAGTCAGTCAGTCAGTCAGTCAGTCAGTCAGTCAGTCAGTCAGTCAGTTAGCCATTCAACCAGCCAGCTAGCCATTCAACCAACCAGCCAATCAATCAGTCACTCAGCTAGTCAGTCAGTCAGTCAGTCAGTCAGTCAGTCAGTCAGTCAGTCAGTCAGCCATTCAACAAGCCAGCTAGGCATTCAACCAACCAGCCAATCAATCAGTCACTCAGCTAGTCAGTCAGTCAGTCAGTCAGTCAGTCAGTCAGTCAGTCAGTCAGTCAGTTAGTCAGTCAGTCAGCCAGTCAGTCAGCCATTCAACCAGCCAGCTAGCCATTCAACCAACAAGCCAATCAATCAGTCACTCAGCTAGTCAGTCAGTCAGTCAGTCAGTCAGTCAGTCAGTCAGTCAGTCAGCCATTCAACCAGCCAGCTAGCCATTCAACCAACCAGCCAATCAATCAGTCACTCAGCTAGTCAGTTAGTCAGTCAGTCAGTCAGTAAGTCAGTCAGTCAGTCAGTCAGTCAGCCATTCAACCAGCCAGCTAGCCATTCAACCAACCAGCCAATCAATCAGTCACTCAGTTAGTCAGTCAGTCAGTCAGTCAGTCAGTCAGTCAGTCAGTCAGTCAGTCAGTCAGTCAGTTAGCCATTCAACCAGCCAGCTAGCCATTCGACAAACCAGCCAATCAATCAGTCACTCAGCTAGTCAGTCAGTCAGTCAGTTAGTCAGTCAGTCAGTTAGTCAGTCAGTCAGTCAGTCAGTCAGTCAGTCAGTCAGCCATTCAACCAGCCAGCTAGGCATTCAACCAACCAGCTAATCAATCAGTCACTCAGCTAGTCAGTCAGTCAGTCAGTCAGTCAGTCAGTCAGTCAGTCAGCCATTCAACCAACCAGCTAGCCACCCAACTAGCTAACCAGCCAGTCAATCAGTCACTCAGCCAGCCAGTCAGTCAGTCAGTCAGTTAGTAAGCCAGCCAGCAAGCCAGCCAGCCAGCCAGCCAGTCAGTCAGTCAGTCAGTCAGTCACTCAGCCAGCGAGTCAGCCGGCCAGCCAGTCAGTTAGTTCTGTGGGCCTGTGTATGGTTCTGGTGTGCCTCTGTTTGGTTTGTGTTAGGTTCAGCTAGCCCTCTGTTTGGTCTCTGGGCCATAGATGCAGCAAGACCGGTTCAAAATTCCAAGCACTGACGCACTGCACAGACTACCACCTCATGCCTGCTTGGTGTGAAAGAGTCTGCTGGGACAAATGACCTACACAGCAACTTGTATCAGTCCCCCAGATGTGTTCCTGGAAGCTCAGTGTTATGGATGCAGTGTGACATGCTGACTTAGGGAAGGCTGTCTGTCGTGGCTGCACCTTGCTGTGGCTAAGAAAAGGCTGTGTTTGTTTGAAGTGCTGTACTGGTCATGCTGGGAAGTGTACAGGCCACCATTAGTAGTAGAAATGTTGCACTAGAATGAAATTAGTTGGGAAATGTAATGCATAATTATTGGCAGGGAAAAGATGGTGACAGGGATGCTGGGACGTGCTTCACTGTACACCGTGGTGGCCGCCCCTTGGTGCTTGGCGGTACCTTATAGGGCATCAAGGGGCAGTTATTGTAGTCTCATCTTACAGCAAAACAAGTAAAAGAAAAAAAATAGTAATAATAATAATAATAAAAAAAAATTTTATCATTGTCTTGATGAGCACAAATCTTTCCCTGCCAATACATAAACAGCACATTTTTTCACTAAATTTCACCATTGTAGTACACATTTATACTAGTAATGATGACCTGTAGACTTTCCAGGCATGACAACACTTGAAACACAACCATTTTGTTAGCTACAGCATAGAGCAGCCACCAGACAGCCTTCCCCCACGTCAGCATGTCACACACTGAATCTGTCAGTCTGCTTTCAAGAACACATGAGGGACTAACAGGAGTTGCCATGTACTTAATTTCCTGCAGATTCTTTCACACCAAGGAGTAGCAAGTTGGAAGTCTGTGATTGTAACTATCCTGCTCAATTTCAGCTTCTATTCTAATCTCTACTTAATCTCCATATAGTTCCATTTTGGCCATAAGTCACTGTTTACTTAATCAATCCCTCCTAAGACACTGCACTTTTTTCAGATTATAGAGCTGATAGGTCTCGGTAGGGGGTTGAGTGGTGGCTTGAGAGGGCCTTGGTGGGGGCTGACAGGGTTTGGTAGGGCTTGGCAGGGGTGACAGCAAAGGCTTCTGTTTAAAATCTCACATCTCAAGCCACCTCATTACTTGAGAGGTGACAAAGGGCTTGGCAGAGCTTGACAGGGATTGGTAGAGGTGACAGAGGCAGGCAGGAGTGACAGGGGATGACAAGGAACACCTCAAAATTAATGTACGAGTACACGCATGTACAGACCGACTGCCCCTCTAAAAATGCTTCAAACTTTCCTTGTTTTGTATAAGCTTGAGCACCTGGTACACTCACGGGCACACAGCACCCCCGGGCCGTCCCCCAACACCTCAGGACTCGGGAAAGGGGGGGTCCCAGGCCGGGATGGAAATAAATAAATAAAAATAAAAGCTGGAACCGGCCTTACCTTTCTTGAGGGCGTCTTCTTTGTCTGTACATATTTCCACGGTGGCACACGCTACTAGCCGTCCCCTGGACACGCCTCTCGCCACCTCACGCATGTACAGACCGACTGCCCCTCTCTGAAAAGCAACAAATTCAGCCCTATATCAAGTCTGACTCGTGCCTGTTTACATTTCTCTGGGTCTCTGTCAGGGCTCAGGCGTGTAGAATGAAAGAATGATAGAAAACGAAAGATTTTCAGGGGAAACTAGTTATAAGTCTATTATAAAATACCGTGATACAACCACTAATAATGTCTTAATAATGCACTTTTTCCTAACAGTATACTGAGGTCGACAAACTGAAAGGCTTTGGAGTAGTCAACAAAGACTGATTTCACTAATTAATTGCTTGGTATGTCAGTCACTTTGAATCGTCTTTTTGCCTTGTGACTAATTTTTAATGTCTCGGTTAGGTTAGGATAGGTTAGGTTAGGTTAGGTTAGGTTAGGTTAGGTCAGGTCAGGTTAGGTTAGGTTAGGTTAGGTTAGGTCAGGTTAGGTTAGGTTAGGTTAGGTTAGGTCAGGTCAGGTCAGGTTAGGTTAGGTTAGGTTAGGTTAGGTAAGGTTAGGTAAGGTTAGGTTAGGTTAAAAAAAAAAGAGATTTTTTTTCAGGTGAGGGCCAGTTAGGTTGTTTTTGTGGTACAGATTTAAGGTACAGTGACACATGGTACAGTGGCTTATGGTGAAGGTAGACAAGGCCTTCCTGCACCATTAGCACCATAGAGTACAGTGCTGTGGTACTGTAGCACTGAAATATTAAGCAAACACAAAAAAAAAAAGATATTTTTTTTCAGGTGAGGGCCAGTTAGGTTGTTTTTGTGGTACAGTTTTAAGGTACAGTGACGCATGGTACAGTCGCTTATGGTGAAGGTAGACAAGGCCTTCCTGCACCATTAGCATCATAGGGTACAGTGATGTGGTATTGTAGCACTGAAATATTAAGAACACGAAAAAAAAACGATATATTTTTTTTTAAGTGAGGGCCAGTTAGGTTAAGTTTTTGGGGTACAGTTTAAATGTACAGTGACGCATGGTATAGTGGCTTATGGTGCAGGTAGACAAGGCCTTCCTGCACCATTAGCACCACAGAGAGAGAGAGAGAGAGAGAGAGAGAGAGAGAGAGAGAGAGAGAGAGAGAGAGAGAGAGAGAGAGACTTAACCAAACCTAACTAACTGAATTAATATAAACCTAACCTGATGGAAAGAAATAAAGAAAAAATAAAAGCTGCAACCGGCCTTACCTTTCTTGAGAAGCGTCTTTTTTTATGTTTTTACATATTTCCCTGGTGGCAGACGCTACTAGCCGCCCCCTGGCGACACCCCTCGCCACCTCACACATGTACAGACCGACTGCCGCTTTAAAAAGCAACAAATTCACTCCTATATCAAGTCTGACTGGTGCGTTTGTTTACATTTCTCTGGGTCTCGGTCTGGACTCAGGCCTGCAGGATGGGAGAATGTTAGAAAACGAGAGATTTTCAGGCAAAACTAATATAAGTTATTGTTGTGATACAAAACTACAACCACTAATAATAATATACCTCATGTTTTAATAATGCCAAGACAATACAAGATAAACATTAATGACTTACAATGAAAAACAAGATGGAGATAGACAAATTAGGAAAGAAATAGGTTTCTATAGAGTATTACTGTGTGTGTGTGTGTGTGTGTGTGTGTGTGTGTGTGTGTGTGTGTGTGTCACTAATTTCTATCTCTTTCTCTCTCTCCTGAGAACTATTTCATATTGCTGTACATCAACATGAAATATCACCACACAAGCCTCTCTCTTTCTCTGCACCTCACAACACAACACAACACTTTATCACACTAATCAGTAAACAATACCAAAAGCTCCCCTTCTGCAGGCCTGACTCCTCCCTTTCATTCAGACCCTTTCTTTCCCTCTCTCTCAGCTTGCCCGCCTTCGTATCTGCGTCTATATTTACTCTTGATTCAAGTATACAACTCTACACCATACTGACCTATAGGTACAGTGCAAATAGCTTTTCTTCCTCCCTGTTTTTCCTGTCTCTCTGCCTGTCTGCCTCTTTCTCCCTCTCTACTGACTCATGGCTCAAAGATACAAGTCTAATTAAGCTTTGAACCTCTCTGTCTCTACAATATCATAAAACCTCAACACTCCAAACCAAACCAACCCTGCCAACACCTACCTGTCTCTCTGCCTCAGTCAGTCAGTCAGTCAGTCAGTCAGTCAGTCAGTCAGTCAGTCAGCCATTCAACCAGCCAGCTAGCCATTCAACCAACCAGCCAATCAATCAGTCACTCAGCTAGTCAGTCAGTCAGTCAGTCAGTCAGTCAGTCAGTCAGTCAGTCAGTCAGTCAGCCAGTCAGTCAGCCATTCAACCAGCCAGCTAGCCATTCAACCAACTAGCCAATCAATCAGTCACTCAGCTAGTCAGTCAGTCAGTCAGTCAGTCAGTCAGTCAGTCAGTCAGTCAGTCAGTCAGCCATTCAACCAGCCAGCTAGCCATTCAACCAACCAGCCAATCAATCAGTCACTCAGCTAGTCAGTTAGTCAGTCAGTCAGTCAGTCAGTCAGTCAGTCAGTCAGTCAGTCAGTCAGCCATTCAACCAGCCAGCTAGCCATTCAACCAACCAGCCAATCAATCAGTCACTCAGTTAGTCAGTCAGTCAGTCAGTCAGTCAGTCAGTCAGTCAGTCAGTCAGTCAGTCAGTCAGTCAGTTAGCCATTCAACCAGCCAGCTAGCCATTCAACCAACCAGCCAATAAATCAGTCACTCAGCTAGTCAGTCAGTCAGTCAGTCAGTCAGTCAGTCAGTCAGTCAGTCAGTCAGTCAGCCATTCAACCAGCCAGCTAGGCATTCAACCAACCAGCCAATCAATCAGTCACTCAGCTAGTCAGTCAGTCAGTCAGTCAGTCAGTCAGTCAGTCAGTCAGTCAGTCAGCCAGTCAGTCAGCCATTCAACCAGCCAGCTAGCCATTCAACCAACTAGCCAATCAATCAGTCACTCAGTCAGTCAGTCAGTCAGTCAGTCAGTCAGTCAGTCAGTCAGTCAGCCATTCAACCAGCCAGCTAGCCATTCAACCAACCAGCCAATCAATCAGTCACTCAGCTAGTCAGTTAGTCAGTCAGTCAGTCAGTCAGTCAGTCAGTCAGTCAGTCAGTCAGTCAGCCATTCAACCAGCCAGCTAGCCATTCAACCAACCAGCCAATCAATCAGTCACTAAGTTAGTCAGTCAGTCAGTCAGTCAGTCAGTCAGTCAGTCAGTCAGTCAGTTAGCCATTCAACCAGCCAGCTAGCCATTCAACCAACCAGCCAATCAATCAGTCACTCAGCTAGTCAGTCAGTCAGTCAGTCAGTCAGTCAGTCAGTCAGTCAGTCAGTCAGTCAGTCAGTCAGTCAGCCATTCAACCAGCCAGCTAGGCATGCAACCAACCAGCCAATCAATCAGTCACTCAGCTAGTCAGTCAGTCAGTCAGTCAGTCAGTCAGTCAGTCAGTTAGTCAGTCAGTCAGCCAGTCAGTCAGCCATTCAACCAGCCAGCTAGCCATTCAACCAACTAGCCAATCAATCAGTCACTCAGCTAGTCAGTCAGTCAGTCAGTCAGTCAGTCAGTCAGTCAGTCAGTCAGTCAGTCAGTCAGTCAGTCAGCCATTCAACCAACCAGCCAATCAATCAGTCACTCAGCTAGTCAGTTAGTCAGTCAGTCAGTCAGTAAGTCAGTCAGTCAGTCAGTCAGTCAGCCATTCAACCAGCCAGCTAGCCATTCAACCAACCAGCCAATCAATCAGTCACTCAGTTAGTCAGTCAGTCAGTCAGTCAGTCAGTCAGTCAGTCAGTCAGTAAGTTAGCCATTCAACCAGCCAGCTAGCCATTCGACAAACCTGCCAATCAATCAGTCACTCAGCTAGTCAGTCAGTCAGTTAGTCAGTCAGTCAGTCAGTCAGTCAGTCAGTCAGTCAGTCAGTCAGTCAGTCAGTCAGTCAGCCATTCAACCAGCCAGCTAGGCATTCAACCAACCAGCCAATCAATCAGTCACTCAGCTAGTCAGTCAGTCAGTCAGTCAGTCAGTCAGTCAGTCAGCCATTCAACCAACCAGCTAGCCACCCAACTAGCTAACCAGCCTGTCAATCAGTCACTCAGCCAGCCAGTCAGTCAGTCAGTCAGTTAGTAAGCCAGCCAGCAAGCCAGCCAGCCAGCCAGTTAGTCAGTCAGTCAGTCAGTCACTCAGCCAGCGAGTCAGCCGGCCAGCCAGTCAGTTAGTTCTGTGGGCCTGTGTATGGTTCTGGTGGGCGTCTGTTTGGTTTGTGTTAGGTTCAGCTAGCCCTCTGTTTGGTCTCTGGGCCATAGATGCAGCAAGACCGGTTCAAAATTCCAAGCACTGACGCACTGCACAGACTACCACCTCATGCCTGCTTGGTGTGAAAGAGTCTGCTGGGACAAATGACCTACACAGCAACTTGTATCAGTCCCCCAGATGTGTTCCTGGAAGCTCAGTGTTATGGATGCAGTGTGACATGCTGACTTAGGGAAGGCTGTCTGTCGTGGCTGCACCTTGCTGTGGCTAAGAAAAGGCTGTGTTTGTTTGAAGTGCTGTACTGGTCATGCTGGGAAGTGTACAGGTCACCATTAGTAGTAGAAATGTTGCACTAGAATGAAATTAGTTGGGAAATGTAATGCATAATTATTGGCAGGGAAAAGATGGTGACAGGGATGCTGGGACGTGCTTCACTGTGCACCGTGGTGGCCGCCCCTTGGTGCTTGGCGGTACCTTATAGGGCATCAAGGGGCAGTTATTGTAGTCTCATCTTACAGCAAAACAAGTAAAAGAAAAAAAATAGTAATAATAATAATAATATAAAATTTTTTTTTATCATTGTCTTGATGAGCACAAATCTTTCCCTGCCAATACATAAACAGCACATTTTTTCACTAAATTTCACCATTGTAGTACACATTTATACTAGTAATGATGACCTGTAGACTTTCCAGGCATGACAACACTTGAAACACAACCATTTTGTTAGCTACAGCATAGAGCAGCCACCAGACAGCCTTCCCCCACGTCAGCATGTCACACACTGAATCTGTCAGTCTGCTTTCAAGAACACATGAGGGACTAACAGGAGTTGCCATGTACTTAATTTCCTGCAGATTCTTTCACACCAAGGAGTAGCAAGTTGGAAGTCTGTGATTGTAACTATCCTGCTCAATTTCAGCTTCTATTCTAATCTCTACTTAATCTCCATATAGTTCCATTTTGGCCATAAGTCACTGTTTACTTAATCAATCCCTCCTAAAGCCTGGTACACATTATGCATCATGTATCAGCCACGTGATGCAGTAGTGGTGTTGAAAAAAATTACTAGCGGCCAAATTGTACTGCATCACTGCTCACATTGTTCTCGGCAACTTCTCGCGCGCCAGCTGCTCAGTGAGAGTTCAACTTTCATGCGGGGAGGATGTGCGCCGATGATGGAATCTGCCAGGAGACTCTACTATGGAGTGTAGTTGCTGTGTGCAGCAAAAAAGAAACTTTTGAGGAGGAAGAAACGTAGAGCCTTGTGGTGTAAGCAATGGCTTTCTCGGCGACATCTGAAGGGAAGCTTCAATCAAATATTTATGGAGCTACCGGTCGAAAATCCAACAGACTTCGAAAATTACACAAGAATGCCAATCCCTGCATTCTATAAATTGCTGACAAAAATTGAACCCTACATTTGTAAGCAGGACACCAGCTTTCGGGACAGCATATCACCAGGAGCTCGTCTGGAGGCTACACTACGCTTTCTTTTATTGTTTCCAAGCTTGCACTTCTGACGTTTCTCATTTTATACTACTTGGACTTGATGTTCCAAACAGATGGATGTTCCTTGAGCAATTCAATGAAATGTTGGGTGTTGGCCCTTGTCCACTCAAAGGGTATGGCGGGTGGTGGAGATTCGAGAGCCATCGGCGCTGGAGCGGAGCGTGACCGGACGTCCTGTCGCTCTGACTGGTCATGCATCACTGAGCTGCTATTTGAAAATCGAGCCGACCCAGCAACACGTTGGTGATGCGCTTTCGTGTTGAAAAATGACTTTTTCAACACATCCATTCAACACGATGCGCATCATGATACATAATGTGTACGGGCCTTAAGACACTGCACTTTTTTCAGATTATAGAGCTGATAGGTCTCGGTAGGGGGTTGAGTGGTGGCTTGAGAGGGCCTTGGTGGGAGCTGACAGGGTTTGGTAGGGCTTGGCAGGGGTGACAGCAAAGGCTTCTGTTTAAAATCTCACATCTCAAGCCACCTCATTACTTGAGAGGTGACAAAGGGCTTGGCAGAGCTTGACAGGGATTGGTAGAGGTGACAGAGGCAGGCAGGAGTGACAGGGGATGACAAGGAACACCTCAAAATTAATGTACACGCATGTACGAGTACAGACCGACTGCCCCTCTAAAAATGCTTCAAACTTTCCTTGTTTTGTATATGCTTGAGCACCTGGTACACTCACGGGCACACAGCACCCCCGGGCCGTCCCCCAACACCTCAGGACTCGGGAAAGGGGCGGTCCCAGGCCGGGATGGAAATAAATAAATAAAAATAAAAGCTGGAACCGGCCTTACCTTTCTTGAGGGCGTCTTCTTTATGTCTGTACATATTTCCACGGTGGCACACGCTACTAGCCGCCCCCTGGACACGCCTCTCGCCACCTCACGCATGTACAGACCGACTGCCCCTCTCTGAAAAGCAACAAATTCAGCCCTATATCAAGTCTGACTCGTGCCTGTTTACATTTCTCTGGGTCTCTGTCAGGGCTCAGGCGTGTAGAATGAAAGAATGATAGAAAACGAAAGATTTTCAGGGGAAACTAGTTATAAGTCTATTATAAAATACCGTGATACAACCACTAATAATGTCTTAATAATGCACTTTTTCCTAACAGTATACTGAGGTCGACAAACTGAAAGGCTTTGGAGTAGTCAACAAAGACTGATTTCACTAATTAATTGCTTGGTATGTCAGTCACTTTGAATCGTCTTTTTGCCTTGTGACTAATTTTTAATGTCTCGGTTAGGTTAGGATAGGTTAGGTTAGGTTAGGTTAGGTTAGGTTAGGTTAGGTTAGGTCAGGTCAGGTTAGGTTAGGTTAGGTTAGGTTAGGTCAGGTTAGGTTAGGTTAGGTTAGGTTAGGTCAGGTCAGGTCAGGTTAGGTTAGGTTAGGTTAGGTTAGGTAAGGTTAGGTTAGGTTAGGTTAGGTTAAAAAAAAAAGAGATTTTTTTTCAGGTGAGGGCCAGTTAGGTTGTTTTTGTGGTACAGATTTAAGGTACAGTGACACATGGTACAGTGGCTTATGGTGAAGGTAGACAAGGCCTTCCTGCACCATTAGCACCATAGAGTACAGTGCTGTGGTACTGTAGCACTGAAATATTAAGCAAACACAAAAAAAAAAAGATATTTTTTTTCAGGTGAGGGCCAGTTAGGTTGTTTTTGTGGTACAGTTTTAAGGTACAGTGACGCATGGTACAGTCGCTTATGGTGAAGGTAGACAAGGCCTTCCTGCACCATTAGCATCATAGGGTACAGTGATGTGGTATTGTAGCACTGAAATATTAAGAACACGAAAAAAAAACGATATATTTTTTTTTAAGTGAGGGCCAGTTAGGTTAAGTTTTTGGGGTACAGTTTAAATGTACAGTGACGCATGGTATAGTGGCTTATGGTGCAGGTAGACAAGGCCTTCCTGCACCATTAGCACCACAGAGAGAGAGAGAGAGAGAGAGAGAGAGAGAGAGAGAGAGAGAGAGAGAGAGAGAGAGAGAGAGAGAGAGAGAGAGAGAGAGAGAGAGAGAGAGAGAGAGAGAGAGAGAGAGAGAGAGAGAGAGAGAGAGAGACTTAAGCAAACCTAACTAACTGAATTAATATAAACCTAACCTGATGGAAAGAAATAAAGAAAAAATAAAAGCTGCAACCGGCCTTACCTTTCTTGAGAAGCGTCTTTTTTATGTTTTTACATATTTCCCTGGTGGCAGACGCTACTAGCCGCCCCCTGGCGACACCCCTCGCCACCTCACACATGTACAGACCGACTGCCGCTTTAAAAAGCAACAAATTCACTCCTATATCAAGTCTGACTGGTGCGTTTGTTTACATTTCTCTGGGTCTCGGTCTGGACTCAGGCCTGCAGGATGGGAGAATGTTAGAAAACGAGAGATTTTCAGGCAAAACTAATATAAGTTAATGTTGTGATACAAAACTACAACCACTAATAATAATATACCTCATGTTTTAATAATGCCAAGACAATACAAGATAAACATTAATGACTTACAATGAAAAACAAGATGGAGATAGACAAATTAGGAAAGAAATAGGTTTCTATAGAGTATTACTGTGTGTGTGTGTGTGTGTGTGTGTGTGTGTGTGTGTGTGTGTGTGTGTCACTAATTTCTATCTCTTTCTCTCTCTCCTGAGAACTATTTCATATTGCTGTACATCAACATGAAATATCACCACACAAGCCTCTCTCTCTTTCTCTGCACCTCACAACACAACACAACACTTTATCACACTAATCAGTAAACAATACCAAAAGCTCCCCTTCTGCAGGCCTGACTCCTCCCTTTCATTCAGACCCTTTCTTTCCCTCTCTCTCAGCTTGCCCGCCTTCGTATCTGCGTCTATATTTACTCTTGATTCAAGTATACAACTCTACACCATACTGACCTATAGGTACAGTGCAAATAGCTTTTCTTCCTCCCTGTTTTTCCTGTCTCTCTGCCTGTCTGCCTCTTTCTCCCTCTCTACTGACTCATGGCTCAAAGATACAAGTCTAATTAAGCTTTGAACCTCTCTGTCTCTACAATATCATAAAACCTCAACACTCCAAACCAAACCAACCCTGCCAACACCTACCTGTCTCTCTGCCTCAGTCAGTCAGTCAGTCAGTCAGTCAGTCAGTCAGTCAGCCATTCAACCAGCCAGCTAGCCATTCAACCAACCAGCCAATCAATCAGTCACTCAGCTAGTCAGTCAGTCAGTCAGTCAGTCAGTCAGTCAGTCAGTCAGTCAGTCAGTCAGCCAGTCAGTCAGCCATTCAACCAGCCAGCTAGCCATTCAACCAACTAGCCAATCAATCAGTCACTCAGCTAGTCAGTCAGTCAGTCAGTCAGTCAGTCAGTCAGTCAGTCAGTCAGTCAGTCAGTCAGCCATTCAACCAGCCAGCTAGCCATTCAACCAACCAGCCAATCAATCAGTCACTCAGCTAGTCAGTTAGTCAGTCAGTCAGTCAGTCAGTCAGTCAGTCAGTCAGTCAGTCAGTCAGTCAGTCAGTCAGCCATTCAACCAGCCAGCTAGCCATTCAACCAACCAGCCAATCAATCAGTCACTCAGTTAGTCAGTCAGTCAGTCAGTCAGTCAGTCAGTCAGTCAGTCAGTCAGTCAGTCAGTCAGTCAGTTAGCCATTCAACCAGCCAGCTAGCCATTCAACCAACCAGCCAATAAATCAGTCACTCAGCTAGTCAGTCAGTCAGTCAGTCAGTCAGTCAGTCAGTCAGTCAGTCAGTCAGTCAGCCATTCAACCAGCCAGCTAGGCATTCAACCAACCAGCCAATCAATCAGTCACTCAGCTAGTCAGTCAGTCAGTCAGTCAGTCAGTCAGTCAGTCAGTCAGTCAGTCAGCCAGTCAGTCAGCCATTCAACCAGCCAGCTAGCCATTCAACCAACTAGCCAATCAATCAGTCACTCAGTCAGTCAGTCAGTCAGTCAGTCAGTCAGTCAGTCAGTCAGTCAGTCAGTCAGTCAGTCAGTCAGCCATTCAACCAGCCAGCTAGCCATTCAACCAACCAGCCAATCAATCAGTCACTCAGCTAGTCAGTTAGTCAGTCAGTCAGTCAGTCAGTCAGTCAGTCAGTCAGTCAGTCAGTCAGTCAGTCAGTCAGTCAGTCAGTCAGCCATTCAACCAGCCAGCTAGCCATTCAACCAACCAGCCAATCAATCAGTCACTCAGTTAGTCAGTCAGTCAGTCAGTCAGTCAGTCAGTCAGTCAGTCAGTCAGTCAGTTAGCCATTCAACCAGCCAGCTAGCCATTCAACCAACCAGCCAATCAATCAGTCACTCAGCTAGTCAGTCAGTCAGTCAGTCAGTCAGTCAGTCAGTCAGTCAGTCAGTCAGTCAGTCAGTCAGTCAGCCATTCAACCAGCCAGCTAGGCATTCAACCAACCAGCCAATCAATCAGTCACTCAGCTAGTCAGTCAGTCAGTCAGTCAGTCAGTCAGTCAGTCAGTTAGTCAGTCAGTCAGCCAGTCAGTCAGCCATTCAACCAGCCAGCTAGCCATTCAACCAACTAGCCAATCAATCAGTCACTCAGCTAGTCAGTCAGTCAGTCAGTTAGTCAGTCAGTCAGTCAGTCAGTCAGTCAGTCAGTCAGTCAGCCATTCAACCAACCAGCCAATCAATCAGTCACTCAGCTAGTCAGTTAGTCAGTCAGTCAGTCAGTAAGTCAGTCAGTCAGTCAGTCAGTCAGCCATTCAACCAGCCAGCTAGCCATTCAACCAACCAGCCAATCAATCAGTCACTCAGTTAGTCAGTCAGTCAGTCAGTCAGTCAGTCAGTCAGTCAGTCAGTCAGTTAGCCATTCAACCAGCCAGCTAGCCATTCGACAAACCAGCCAATCAATCAGTCACTCAGCTAGTCAGTCAGTCAGTTAGTCAGTCAGTCAGTCAGTCAGTCAGTCAGTCAGTCAGTCAGTCAGTCAGCCATTCAACCAGCCAGCTAGGCATTCAACCAACCAGCCAATCAATCAGTCACTCAGCTAGTCAGTCAGTCAGTCAGTCAGTCAGTCAGTCAGTCAGCCATTCAACCAACCAGCTAGCCACCCAACTAGCTAACCAGCCAGTCAATCAGTCACTCAGCCAGCCAGTCAGTCAGTCAGTCAGTTAGTAAGCCAGCCAGCAAGCCAGCCAGCCAGCCAGTCAGTCAGTCAGTCAGTCAGTCACTCAGCCAGCGAGTCAGCCGGCCAGCCAGTCAGTTAGTTCTGTGGGCCTGTGTATGGTTCTGGTGGGCGTCTGTTTGGTTTGTGTTAGGTTCAGCTAGCCCTCTGTTTGGTCTGTGTTTGGTCTCTGGGCCATAGATGCAGCAAGACCGGTTCAAAATTCCAAGCACTGACGCACTGCACAGACTACCACCTCATGCCTGCTTGGTGTGAAAGAGTCTGCTGGGACAAATGACCTACACAGCAACTTGTATCAGTCCCCCAGATGTGTTCCTGGAAGCTCAGTGTTATGGATGCAGTGTGACATGCTGACTTAGGGAAGGCTGTCTGTCGTGGCTGCACCTTGCTGTGGCTAAGAAAAGGCTGTGTTTGTTTGAAGTGCTGTACTGGTCATGCTGGGAAGTGTACAGGTCACCATTAGTAGTAGAAATGTTGCACTAGAATGAAATTAGTTGGGAAATGTAATGCATAATTATTGGCAGGGAAAAGATGGTGACAGGGATGCTGGGACGTGCTTCACTGTGCACCGTGGTGGCCGCCCCTTGGTGCTTGGCGGTACCTTATAGGGCATCAAGGGGCAGTTATTGTAGTCTCATCTTACAGCAAAACAAGTAAAAGAAAAAAAATAGTAATAATAATAATAATATAAAATTTTTTTTTATCATTGTCTTGATGAGCACAAATCTTTCCCTGCCAATACATAAACAGCACATTTTTTCACTAAATTTCACCATTGTAGTACACATTTATACTAGTAATGATGACCTGTAGACTTTCCAGGCATGACAACACTTGAAACACAACCATTTTGTTAGCTACAGCATAGAGCAGCCACCAGACAGCCTTCCCCCACGTCAGCATGTCACACACTGAATCTGTCAGTCTGCTTTCAAGAACACATGAGGGACTAACAGGAGTTGCCATGTACTTAATTTCCTGCAGATTCTTTCACACCAAGGAGTAGCAAGTTGGAAGTCTGTGATTGTAACTATCCTGCTCAATTTCAGCTTCTATTCTAATCTCTACTTAATCTCCATATAGTTCCATTTTGGCCATAAGTCACTGTTTACTTAATCAATCCCTCCTAAGACACTGCACTTTTTTCAGATTATAGAGCTGATAGGTCTCGGTAGGGGGTTGAGTGGTGGCTTGAGAGGGCCTTGGTGGGGGCTGACAGGGTTTGGTAGGGCTTGGCAGGGGTGACAGCAAAGGCTTCTGTTTAAAATCTCACATCTCAAGCCACCTCATTACTTGAGAGGTGACAAAGGGCTTGGCAGAGCTTGACAGGGATTGGTAGAGGTGACAGAGGCAGGCAGGAGTGACAGGGGATGACAAGGAACACCTCAAAATTAATGTACACGCATGTACGAGTACAGACCGACTGCCCCTCTAAAAATGCTTCAAACTTTCCTTGTTTTGTATATGCTTGAGCACCTGGTACACTCACGGGCACACAGCACCCCCGGGCCGTCCCCCAACACCTCAGGACTCGGGAAAGGGGCGGTCCCAGGCCGGGATGGAAATAAATAAATAAAAATAAAAGCTGGAACCGGCCTTACCTTTCTTGAGGGCGTCTTCTTTATGTCTGTACATATTTCCACGGTGGCACACGCTACTAGCCGCCCCCTGGACACGCCTCTCGCCACCTCACGCATGTACAGACCGACTGCCCCTCTCTGAAAAGCAACAAATTCAGCCCTATATCAAGTCTGACTCGTGCCTGTTTACATTTCTCTGGGTCTCTGTCAGGGCTCAGGCGTGTAGAATGAAAGAATGATAGAAAACGAAAGATTTTCAGGGGAAACTAGTTATAAGTCTATTATAAAATACCGTGATACAACCACTAATAATGTCTTAATAATGCACTTTTTCCTAACAGTATACTGAGGTCGACAAACTGAAAGGCTTTGGAGTAGTCAACAAAGACTGATTTCACTAATTAATTGCTTGGTATGTCAGTCACTTTGAATCGTCTTTTTGCCTTGTGACTAATTTTTAATGTCTCGGTTAGGTTAGGATAGGTTAGGTTAGGTTAGGTTAGGTTAGGTTAGGTTAGGTTAGGTCAGGTCAGGTTAGGTTAGGTTAGGTTAGGTTAGGTCAGGTTAGGTTAGGTTAGGTTAGGTTAGGTCAGGTCAGGTCAGGTTAGGTTAGGTTAGGTTAGGTTAGGTAAGGTTAGGTTAGGTTAGGTTAGGTTAAAAAAAAAAGAGATTTTTTTTCAGGTGAGGGCCAGTTAGGTTGTTTTTGTGGTACAGATTTAAGGTACAGTGACACATGGTACAGTGGCTTATGGTGAAGGTAGACAAGGCCTTCCTGCACCATTAGCACCATAGAGTACAGTGCTGTGGTACTGTAGCACTGAAATATTAAGCAAACACAAAAAAAAAAAGATATTTTTTTTCAGGTGAGGGCCAGTTAGGTTGTTTTTGTGGTACAGTTTTAAGGTACAGTGACGCATGGTACAGTCGCTTATGGTGAAGGTAGACAAGGCCTTCCTGCACCATTAGCATCATAGGGTACAGTGATGTGGTATTGTAGCACTGAAATATTAAGAACACGAAAAAAAAACGATATATTTTTTTTTAAGTGAGGGCCAGTTAGGTTAAGTTTTTGGGGTACAGTTTAAATGTACAGTGACGCATGGTATAGTGGCTTATGGTGCAGGTAGACAAGGCCTTCCTGCACCATTAGCACCACAGAGAGAGAGAGAGAGAGAGAGAGAGAGAGGAGAGAGAGAGAGAGAGAGAGAGAGAGAGAGAGAGAGAGAGAGAGAGAGAGAGAGAGAGAGAGAGAGAGAGAGAGAGAGAGAGAGAGACTTAAGCAAACCTAACTAACTGAATTAATATAAACCTAACCTGATGGAAAGAAATAAAGAAAAAATAAAAGCTGCAACCGGCCTTACCTTTCTTGAGAAGCGTCTTTTTTATGTTTTTACATATTTCCCTGGTGGCAGACGCTACTAGCCGCCCCCTGGCGACACCCCTCGCCACCTCACACATGTACAGACCGACTGCCGCTTTAAAAAGCAACAAATTCACTCCTATATCAAGTCTGACTGGTGCGTTTGTTTACATTTCTCTGGGTCTCGGTCTGGACTCAGGCCTGCAGGATGGGAGAATGTTAGAAAACGAGAGATTTTCAGGCAAAACTAATATAAGTTAATGTTGTGATACAAAACTACAACCACTAATAATAATATACCTCATGTTTTAATAATGCCAAGACAATACAAGATAAACATTAATGACTTACAATGAAAAACAAGATGGAGATAGACAAATTAGGAAAGAAATAGGTTTCTATAGAGTATTACTGTGTGTGTGTGTGTGTGTGTGTGTGTGTGTGTGTGTGTGTGTGTGTCACTAATTTCTATCTCTTTCTCTCTCTCCTGAGAACTATTTCATATTGCTGTACATCAACATGAAATATCACCACACAAGCCTCTCTCTCTTTCTCTGCACCTCACAACACAACACAACACTTTATCACACTAATCAGTAAACAATACCAAAAGCTCCCCTTCTGCAGGCCTGACTCCTCCCTTTCATTCAGACCCTTTCTTTCCCTCTCTCTCAGCTTGCCCGCCTTCGTATCTGCGTCTATATTTACTCTTGATTCAAGTATACAACTCTACACCATACTGACCTATAGGTACAGTGCAAATAGCTTTTCTTCCTCCCTGTTTTTCCTGTCTCTCTGCCTGTCTGCCTCTTTCTCCCTCTCTACTGACTCATGGCTCAAAGATACAAGTCTAATTAAGCTTTGAACCTCTCTGTCTCTACAATATCATAAAACCTCAACACTCCAAACCAAACCAACCCTGCCAACACCTACCTGTCTCTCTGCCTCAGTCAGTCAGTCAGTCAGTCAGTCAGTCAGTCAGTCAGCCATTCAACCAGCCAGCTAGCCATTCAACCAACCAGCCAATCAATCAGTCACTCAGCTAGTCAGTCAGTCAGTCAGTCAGTCAGTCAGTCAGTCAGTCAGTCAGTCAGTCAGCCAGTCAGTCAGCCATTCAACCAGCCAGCTAGCCATTCAACCAACTAGCCAATCAATCAGTCACTCAGCTAGTCAGTCAGTCAGTCAGTCAGTCAGTCAGTCAGTCAGTCAGTCAGTCAGTCAGTCAGCCATTCAACCAGCCAGCTAGCCATTCAACCAACCAGCCAATCAATCAGTCACTCAGCTAGTCAGTTAGTCAGTCAGTCAGTCAGTCAGTCAGTCAGTCAGTCAGTCAGTCAGTCAGTCAGTCAGTCAGCCATTCAACCAGCCAGCTAGCCATTCAACCAACCAGCCAATCAATCAGTCACTCAGTTAGTCAGTCAGTCAGTCAGTCAGTCAGTCAGTCAGTCAGTCAGTCAGTCAGTCAGTCAGTCAGTTAGCCATTCAACCAGCCAGCTAGCCATTCAACCAACCAGCCAATAAATCAGTCACTCAGCTAGTCAGTCAGTCAGTCAGTCAGTCAGTCAGTCAGTCAGTCAGTCAGTCAGTCAGCCATTCAACCAGCCAGCTAGGCATTCAACCAACCAGCCAATCAATCAGTCACTCAGCTAGTCAGTCAGTCAGTCAGTCAGTCAGTCAGTCAGTCAGTCAGTCAGTCAGCCAGTCAGTCAGCCATTCAACCAGCCAGCTAGCCATTCAACCAACTAGCCAATCAATCAGTCACTCAGTCAGTCAGTCAGTCAGTCAGTCAGTCAGTCAGTCAGTCAGTCAGTCAGTCAGTCAGTCAGTCAGCCATTCAACCAGCCAGCTAGCCATTCAACCAACCAGCCAATCAATCAGTCACTCAGCTAGTCAGTTAGTCAGTCAGTCAGTCAGTCAGTCAGTCAGTCAGTCAGTCAGTCAGTCAGTCAGTCAGTCAGTCAGTCAGTCAGCCATTCAACCAGCCAGCTAGCCATTCAACCAACCAGCCAATCAATCAGTCACTCAGTTAGTCAGTCAGTCAGTCAGTCAGTCAGTCAGTCAGTCAGTCAGTCAGTCAGTTAGCCATTCAACCAGCCAGCTAGCCATTCAACCAACCAGCCAATCAATCAGTCACTCAGCTAGTCAGTCAGTCAGTCAGTCAGTCAGTCAGTCAGTCAGTCAGTCAGTCAGTCAGTCAGTCAGTCAGCCATTCAACCAGCCAGCTAGGCATTCAACCAACCAGCCAATCAATCAGTCACTCAGCTAGTCAGTCAGTCAGTCAGTCAGTCAGTCAGTCAGTCAGTTAGTCAGTCAGTCAGCCAGTCAGTCAGCCATTCAACCAGCCAGCTAGCCATTCAACCAACTAGCCAATCAATCAGTCACTCAGCTAGTCAGTCAGTCAGTCAGTTAGTCAGTCAGTCAGTCAGTCAGTCAGTCAGTCAGTCAGTCAGCCATTCAACCAACCAGCCAATCAATCAGTCACTCAGCTAGTCAGTTAGTCAGTCAGTCAGTCAGTAAGTCAGTCAGTCAGTCAGTCAGTCAGCCATTCAACCAGCCAGCTAGCCATTCAACCAACCAGCCAATCAATCAGTCACTCAGTTAGTCAGTCAGTCAGTCAGTCAGTCAGTCAGTCAGTCAGTCAGTCAGTTAGCCATTCAACCAGCCAGCTAGCCATTCGACAAACCAGCCAATCAATCAGTCACTCAGCTAGTCAGTCAGTCAGTTAGTCAGTCAGTCAGTCAGTCAGTCAGTCAGTCAGTCAGTCAGTCAGTCAGCCATTCAACCAGCCAGCTAGGCATTCAACCAACCAGCCAATCAATCAGTCACTCAGCTAGTCAGTCAGTCAGTCAGTCAGTCAGTCAGTCAGTCAGCCATTCAACCAACCAGCTAGCCACCCAACTAGCTAACCAGCCAGTCAATCAGTCACTCAGCCAGCCAGTCAGTCAGTCAGTCAGTTAGTAAGCCAGCCAGCAAGCCAGCCAGCCAGCCAGTCAGTCAGTCAGTCAGTCAGTCACTCAGCCAGCGAGTCAGCCGGCCAGCCAGTCAGTTAGTTCTGTGGGCCTGTGTATGGTTCTGGTGGGCGTCTGTTTGGTTTGTGTTAGGTTCAGCTAGCCCTCTGTTTGGTCTGTGTTTGGTCTCTGGGCCATAGATGCAGCAAGACCGGTTCAAAATTCCAAGCACTGACGCACTGCACAGACTACCACCTCATGCCTGCTTGGTGTGAAAGAGTCTGCTGGGACAAATGACCTACACAGCAACTTGTATCAGTCCCCCAGATGTGTTCCTGGAAGCTCAGTGTTATGGATGCAGTGTGACATGCTGACTTAGGGAAGGCTGTCTGTCGTGGCTGCACCTTGCTGTGGCTAAGAAAAGGCTGTGTTTGTTTGAAGTGCTGTACTGGTCATGCTGGGAAGTGTACAGGTCACCATTAGTAGTAGAAATGTTGCACTAGAATGAAATTAGTTGGGAAATGTAATGCATAATTATTGGCAGGGAAAAAGATGGTGACAGGGATGCTGGGACGTGCTTCACTGTGCACCGTGGTGGCCGCCCCTTGGTGCTTGGCGGTACCTTATAGGGCATCAAGGGGCAGTTATTGTAGTCTCATCTTACAGCAAAACAAGTAAAAGAAAAAAAATAGTAATAATAATAATAATATAAAATTTTTTTTTATCATTGTCTTGATGAGCACAAATCTTTCCCTGCCAATACATAAACAGCACATTTTTTTCACTAAATTTCACCATTGTAGTACACATATTTATACTAGTAATGATGACTCTGTAGACTTTCCAGGCATGACAACACTTGAAAACACAACCATTTTGTTGAAGCTACAGCATTTCAGAGCAGCCACCAGAACCCAGCCTTCCCCTCACGTCAGCATGTCACACACTGAATCTGTCAGTCTGCTTTCAAGAACACATGAGGGGACTAACAGTGAGTTGCCATGTACTTAATTTCCTGCAGAATTCTTTCACACCAAGGAGTAGCAAGTTGGAAGTCTGTGATTGTAACTATCCTGCTCAATTCTCAGCTTCTATTCTAATCTCTACTGTAATCTCCATATAGTTCCATTTTGGCCATAAGTCACTGTTTTACTTAATCAATCCCTCCTAAGACACTGCACTTTTTTCAGATTATAGAGGCTGATAGGTCTCGGTAGGGGGTTGAGTGGTGGCTTGAGAGGGCCTTGGTGGGGGCTGACCAGGGTTTTGGGTAGGGCTTGGCAGGGGGTGACAGCAAAGGCTTCTGTTTAAAATCTCACATCTCAAGGCCACCTCACATTTAGCTTGAGAGGTGACGAAAAGGGCTTGGCCAGAGCTTGACAGGGATTGGTATCATAGAGGTGACAGAGGCAGGCAGGAGTGACAGGGGATGACCAAGGAACACCTCAAAATTAATGTACACGCATGTACGAGTACAGACCGACTGCCCCTCTAAAAATGCTTCAAACTTTCCTTTGTTTTGTATATGCTTGAGCACCTGTAAGGTACACTCACGGGCACACAGCACCCCCGGGCCGGTCCCCCAACACCTCAGGACTCGGGAAAGGGGCGGTCCCCAGGCCGGGATGGAAATAAATAAATAAAAATAAAAGCTGGAACCGGCCTTACCTTTCCTTGAGGGAGCGTCTTCTTTATGTCTGTACATATTTCCACGGTGGCACACGCTACTAGCCGCCCCCTGGACACGCCTCTCTCGCCACCTCACGCATGTGTACAGACCGACTGCCCCTCTCTGAAAAGCAACAAATTCAGCCCTATATCAAGTCTGACTCGTGCCTGTTTTACATTTCTCTGGGTCTCTGTCAGGGCTCAGGCGTGTAGAATGAAAGAATGATAGAAAACGAAAGATTTTCAGGGGAAACTAGTTATAAGTCTATTATAAAATACCGTGATACAACCACTAATAATGTCTTAATAATGCACTTTTTCCTAACAGTATACTGAGGTCGACAAACTGAAAGGCTTTGGAGTAGTCAACAAAGACTGATTTCACTAATGTTAATTGCTTGGTATGTCAGTCACTTTTGAATCGTCTTTTTGCCTTGTGACTAATTTTTAATGTCTCGGTTAGGTTAGGATAGGTTAGGTTAGGTTAGGATGCGTTAGGTTAGGTTAGGTAGTTAGGTCAGGTCAGGTTAGGTTAGGTTAGGATTAGGACAAGTTAGGTCAGGTTAGGTTAGGTTAAGGTTAGGTTAGGTCAGGTCAGGTCAGGTTAGGGTTAGGTTAGGTTAGGTTAGGGTGAAATAAGGTTAGGTTAGGTTAGGTTAGGTTAAAAAAAAAAGAGATTTTTTTTTTCAGAGTGAGGGCCAGTTAGGTTGTTTTTGTGGTACATGATTTAAGGTACAGTGACACATGGTACAGTGGCTTATAGGTGAGAAGGTAGACAAGGCCTTCCTGCACCATTAGCACCACATAGAGTACAGTGCTGTGGTACTGTAGCACTGAAAATATTAAGCAAACACAAAAAAAAAAAAGATATTTTTTTTCAGGGTGAGGGCCAGTTAGGTTTGTTTTTGTGGTACAGTTTTAAGGTACAGTGACGCATGGTACAGTCTGCTTATGGTGAAGGTAGACAAGGCCTTCCTGCACCATTAGCATCATAGGGTACAGTGATGTGGTATTGTAGCACTGAAATATTAAGAACACGAAAAAAAAACTTGATATATTTTTTTTTAAAGTGAGGGCCAGTTAGGTTAAGTTTTTGGGGTACAGTTTAAATGTACAGTGACGCATGGTAGGTTAGTGGCTTATGGTGCAGGGGTGTAGACAAGGCCTTCCTGCACTGCCATTAGCACCACAGAGAGAGAGAGAGAGAGAGAGAGAGAGAGAGAGAGAGAGAGAGAGAGAGAGAGAGAGAGAGAGAGAGACTTAAGCAAACCTAACTAACTGAATTAATATAAACCTAACCTGATGGAAAGAAATAAAGAAAAAATAAAAGCTGCAACCGGCCTTACCTTTCTTGGAGAAGTAATCGTCTTTTTTATGTTTTACATATTTCCCTGGTGGCAGACCGCTACTAGCCGCCCCCTGGCGACACCCCTCGCCACCTCACACAATGTACAGACCGACTGCCGCTTTAAAAAGCAACAAATTCACTCCTATATCAAGTCTGACTGGTGCGTTTGTTTACATTTCTCTGGGTCTCGGTCTGGACTCAGGCCTGCAGGATGGGAGAATGTTAGAAAACGAGAGAGATTTTCGGAAAGGCAAAACTAATATAAGTTAATGTTGTGATACAAAACTACAACCACTAATAATAATATACCTCATGTTTTAATAATGCCAAGACAATACAAGATAAACATTAATGACTTACAATGAAAAACAAGATGGAGATAGACAAATTAAGGAAAGAAATAGGTTTCTATAGAAAGTATTACTGTGTGTGTGTGTGTGTGTGTGTGTGTGTGTGTGTGTGTGTGTGTGTGTCACTAATTTCTATCTCTTTCTCTCTCTTCCTGAGAACTATTTCTATATTGCTGTACATCAACATTGAAATATCACCACACAAGCCTCTCTCTCTTTCTCTGCACCTCACAACACAACACAACACTTTATCACACTAATCAGTAAACAATACCAAAGAAAGCTCCCCCTTCTGCAGGCCTGACTCCTGCCCCTTTCATTCAGACCCTTTCTTTCCCTCTCTCTCAGCTTGCCCGCCTTCGTATCTGCGTCTATATTTACTCTTGATTCAAGTATACAACTCTACACCATACTGACCTATAGGTACAGTGCAAATAGCTTTTCTTCCTCCCTGTTTTTTCCTGTCTCTCTGCCTGTCTGCCTCTTTCTCCCTCTCTACTGACTCATGGCTCAAAGATACAAGTCTAATTAAGCTTTGAACCTCTCTGTCTCTACAATATCATAAAAAGAACCTCAACACTCCAAACCAAACCAACCCTGCCAACACCTACCTGTCTCTCTGCCTCAGTCAGTCAGTCAGTCAGTCAGTCAGTCAGTCAGTCAGCCATTCAACCAGCCAGCTAGCCATTCAACCAACCAGCCAATCAATCAGTCACTCAGCTAGTCAGTCAGTCAGTCAGTCAGTCAGTCAGTCAGTCAGGTCAGTCAGTCAGTCAGCCAGTCAGTCAGCCATTCAACCAGCCAGCTAGCCATTCAACCAACTAGCCAATCAATCAGTCACTCAGCTAGTCAGTCAGTCAGTCAGTCAGTCAGTCAGTCAGTCAGTCAGTCAGTCAGTCAGTCAGCCATTCAACCAGCCAGCTAGCCATTCAACCAACCAGCCAATCAATCAGTCACTCAGCTAGTCCCAGTTAGTCAGTCAGTCAGTCAGTCAGTCAGTCAGTCAGTCAGTCAGTCAGTCAGTCAGTCAGTCAGCCATTCAACCAGCCAGCTAGCCATTCAACCAACCAGCCAATCAATCAGTCACTCAGTTAGTCAGTCAGTCAGGTCAGTCAGTCAGGTCAGTCAGTCAGTCAGGTTCAGTCAGTCAGTCAGTCAGTTAGCCATTCAACCAGCCAGCTAGCCATTCAACCAACCAGCCAATAAATCAGTCACTCAGCTAGTCAGGGGTCAGTCAGTCAGTCAGTCAGTCTAAGTCAGTCAGTCAGTCAGTCAGTCAGCCATTCAACCAGCCAGCTAGGCATTCAACCAACCAGCCAATCAATCAGTCACTCAGCTAGATGGGTCAGTCAGTCAGTCAGTCAGTCAGTCAGTCAGTCAGTCAGTCAGTCGGTCAGCCAGTCAGTCAGCCATTCAACCAGCCAGCTAGCCATTCAACCAACTAGCCAATCAATCAGTCACTCAGTCAGTCAGTCAGTCAGTCAGTCAGTCAGTCAGTCAGTCAGTCAGTCAGTCAGTCAGCCATTCAACCAGCCAGCTAGCTCATTCATAACCAACCAGCCAATCAATCAGTCACTCCAGCTAGTCAGTTAGTCAGTCAGTCAGCTTCAGTCAGTCAGTCAGTCAGTCAGTCGGTCAGTCAGTCAGTCAGTCAGTCAGGTCAGCCATTCAAGCCAGCCAGCTAGCCATTCAACCAACCAGCCAATCAATCAGTCACTCAGTTAGTCAGTCAGTCAGTCAGTCAGTCAGTCAAGTCAGTCAGTCAGTCAGTCAGTTAGCCATTCAACCAGCCGGCTAGCCATTCAGCCAACCAGCCAATCAATCAGTCACTCAGCTAGTCAGTCAGTCAGTCAGTCAGTCAGTCAGTCAGTCAGTCAGTCAGTCGGTCAGTCAGCCGTCAGCCATTCAACCAGCCAGCTGGGCATTCAACCAACCAGCCAATCAATCGGTCACTCAGCTGGCTTCGATCCGGTCAGTCAGGTCAGTCGAGTCGGTCACCGTCCAGTTGGTCAGTCAGTCAGCCAGTCAGGTCAGCCATTCAACCAGCCAGCGTAGCCATTCAACCAATCCAGCCAATCAATCAGTCACCTCAGCTAGTCGATCAGTCAGTCGGTCAGTTCAGTCAGTCAGTCAGTCAGTCAGTCAGGTCAGTCGGTCGGTCAGCCATTCAACCAGCAACCAGCCAATCAATCGGCAATCACCTCACGCTAGTCAGTTGGTCAGTCAGATCGGTCAGTAAGTCGGTCAGTCAGTCAGTCAGTCAGCCATTTTCAACCAGCCAGCTGGCCATTCAACCAACCAGCCAATCAATCAGTCACTCAGTTGATCAGTCAGTCGGTCAGTCAGTCAGTCAGTCAGTCGGTCAGTTAGCCATTCAACCAGCCAGCTAGCCATTCGACAAACCAGCCAATCAATCAGTCACTCAGCCTGGTCAGTCAATAAATTGATTAGTCAGTCAGTCAGTCAGTCGGTCAGTCAGTCAGTCCAGTCAGGTCAATGAGGTCAGTCAGTCAGCCATTCAACCAGCCAGCTAGGCATTCAACCAACCAGCCAATCAATCAGTCACTCAGCTAGTCCAGTCAGTCAGTCAGTCAGTCAGTCAGTCAGTACAGCCATTCAACCAACCAGCTAGCCACCCAACTAGCTAACCAGCCAGTCAATCAGTCACTCAGCCAGCCAGTCAGTCAGTCAGTCAGTTAAAAATGCCAGCCAGCCACAAGCCAGCCAGCCAGCCAGTCAGTCAGTCAGTCAGTCAGTCACTCAGCCAGCGAGTCAGCCGGCCAGCCAGAGGTCAGTTAGTTCTGTGGGCCTGTGTATGGTTCTGGTGGGCGTCTGTTTGGTTTGTGTTAGGTTCAGCTAGCCCTCTGTTTGGTCTGTGTTTGGTCTCTGAGGCCATAGATGCAGCAAGACCGGTTCAAAATTCCAAGCACTGACGCACTGCACCAGACTTACCACCTCATGCCTGCTTGGTGTGAAAGAGTCTGCTGGGACAAATGACCATTACACAGCAACTTGTATCAGTCCCCCAGATGTGTTCCTGGAAGCTCAGTGTTATGGATGCAGTGTGACATGCTGACTTAGGGAAGGCTGTCTGTCGTGGCTGTACCTTGCTGTGGCTAAGAAAAGGCTGTGTTTGTTTGAAGTGCTGTACTGGTCATAGCAGGAAGTGTACAGGTCACCATTAGTAGTAGAAATGTTGCACTAGAATGAAATTAGTTGGGAAATGTAATGCATAATTATTGGTGCAGGGAAAAGATGGTGACAGGGATGCTAGGACGTGCTTCACTGTGCACCTGTGGGTGGCCGCCCCTTGGTGCTTGGCGGTACCTTATAGGAGCATCAAGGGGCAGTTATTGTAGTCTCATCTTACAGCAAAACAAGTAAAAGAAAAAAAATAGTAATAATAATAATAATATAAAAATTTTTTTTATCATTGTCTTGATGAGCACAAATCTTTCCCTGCCAATACATAAACAGCACACATTTTTTCACTAAATTTCACCATTGTAGTACACATTTATACTAGTAATGATGACTCCGTAGACTTTCCAGGCATGACAACACTTTGAAACACAACCATTTTGTTAGCTACAGCATAGAGCAGCCACCAGACAGCCTTCCCCACGTCAGCATGTCACACACTGAATCTGTCAGTCTGCTTTCAAGAAACACATGAGAGACTAACAGGAGATTGCCACTTCTTACTTAATTTCCTGCAGATTCTTTCACACCAAGGAGTAGCAAGTTGGAAGTCTGTGATTGTAACTATCCTGCTCAATTTCAGCTTCTATTCTAATCTCTAGCTTAATCTCCATATATGGTTCCATTTTGGCCATAAGTCACTGTTTAACTTAATCAGCAATCCCTCCTAAGACACTGCACTTTTTTCAGATTATAGAGCTGATACTGCGGTCTCGGTAGGGGGTTGAGTGGCAATTGGCTTGAGAAGAGGGAGCCTTGAGAGTGGGGGCTGACAGGGTTTGGTAGGGAGCTTGGCAGGGGTGATGACAGCAAAGGCTTCTGTTTAAAATCTCATCTCAAGCCACCTCATTACTTGAGAGGTGACAAAGGGACTTGGCAGAGCTTGACAGGGATTAGTAGAGGTGACAGGAGGCAGGCAGGAGTGACAGGGGATGACAAAGAACACCCTCAAAATTAATGTACACGCATGTACGAGTACAGACCGACTGCCCCTCTAAGTAAATGCTTCAAACTTTCCCCTTCTTTGTTTTGTATACATGCTTGAGCACCTGGTACACTCACGGGCACACAGCACCCCTGGGCCGTCCCCCAACACCCTCAGGACTCGGGAAAGGGGCGGTCCACAGGCCGGGATGGGAAATAAATAAATAAAAAATAAAAAGCTGGAACCGGCCTTACCTTTCTTGAGGGCACGTCTTCTTTTATGTCTAAGTACATATCCATTCCACGTAATGGCACACGCTACTAGCCGCCCCCCCCCGGACACGCCTCTCTGCCACCTCACGCATGTACAGACAAACTGCCCCTCTCTGAAAAAGCAACAAATTCAGCCCTATATCAAGTCTGGACTCGTGCCTGTTTACATTTCTCTGGGTCTCTGTCAGGGCTCAGGCGTGTAGAATGAAAGAATGATAGAAAACAAAGAAAGATTTTTCAGGGGAAACTAGTTATAAGTCTATGCATAAAATACCGTGATACAACCACTAATAATGTCTTAATAATGCACTTTTTCCTAACAGTATACTGAGGTCGACAAACTGAAAGGCTTTGGAGTAGTCAACAAAGACTGATTTCTACTAATTAATTGCTTGGTATGTCAGTCACTTTGAATCGTCTTTTTGCCTTGTGACTAATTTTTAATGTCTCGGTTAGGTTAGGATAGGTTAGAGTTAGGTTAGGACTTTGAGATGCAAATTAAGAGTTAGGGATTAGGATTAGGTTAGGTCAGGTCAGGAATTAGGAATTGGGATTAGGTTAGGTTAGGTTAGGTCAGTTAGGTTAGGTTAGGTTAGGTTAGGGTTAGGTTAGGTCAGGGTCAGGATTAGGGTTAGGTTAGGTTAGGTTAGGTGGGTTGCCAGGTTAGGTTAGGCAGGGTTAAAAAAAAAAGAGATTTTTTTGCAGGTGAGGGCCAGTTAGGTTGTTTTTGTAAAATAGATTTAAGGTACAGTGATGATATATAATACAGTGGCTTATGGTGAAGGTGAGGACAAGGCCTTCCTGCACCATTAGCACCATAGAGTACAGTGCTGTGGTACTGTAGCACTGAAATATTAAGCAAACACAAAAAAAAAAAAGATATTTTTTTTCAGGTGAGGGCCAGTTAGGTTGTTTTTGTGGTACAGTTTTAAGGTACAGTGACGCATGAAAATAGTCAGTTATGGTGAAGGTAAGGTACAAGGCCTTCCTGCACCATTAGCATCATAGGGTACAGTGATGTGGTATTGCAGCACTGAAATATTAAGAACACGTGTTTTTTAACGATATATTTTTTTTTAAGTGAGGGCCAGTTAGGTTAAGTTTTTGGGGTACAGTTTAAATGTACAGTGACGTATATGGTAGGATGGCTTATGGTGCAGGTAGATGGCCTTCCTGCACCATTAGCACCACAGAGAGAGAGAGAGAGAGAGAGAGAGAGAGAGAGAGAGAGAGAGAGAGAGAGAGAGAGAGAGAGAGAGAGAGAGAGAGAGAGAGAGAGAGAGAGAGAGAGAGAGAGAGAGAGACTGTATAAATCCTAACTAACTGAATTAATATAAACCTAACTTGACGGAAAGAAATAAAGAAAAATAAAAGCTGCAACCGAGTCTTACCTTTCTTGAGAAGCGTCTTTTTTATGTTTTTACATATTTCCCTGGTGGCAGACGCTACTTAGCCGCCCCCTGGCGACACCCCTCGCCACCTCACACATGTACAGACTGACTGCCGCTTTAAAAAGCAACAAATTCACTCCTATATCAAGTCTGACTGGTGCGTTTGTTTACATTTCTCTGGGTCTCGGTCTGGACTCTGTGCCTGCAGGATGGGGAGAATGTTAGAAAACGAGAGATTTTCAGGAGCAAAACTAATATAAGTTAATGTTGTGATACAAAACTACAACCACTAATAATAATATACCTCATGTTTTAATAATGTCAAGACAATACAAGATAAACATTAATGACTTACAATGAAAAAAACAAGATGGAGATAGACAAATTAGGAAAGAAATAGGTTTCTATAGAGCATTACTGTGTGTGTGTGTGTGTGTGTGTGTGTGTGTGTGTGTGTGTGTGTGTCACTAATTTCCTATCTCTTTCTCTCTCTCCTGAGAACTATTTCACATTGCTGTACATCAACATGAAATATCACCACACAAGCCTCTCTCTCTTTCTCTGCACCTCACAACACAACACAACACTTTATCACACCAATCAGTGAACAATACCAAAAGCTCCCCTTCTGCAGGCCTGACTCCTCCCTTTCATTCAGACCCTTTCTTCCCCTCTCTCTCAGCTTTCTGCCTGCCTTTCTGCATTCGCGTCTATATTTAC
>NC_087186.1:0-10000 GCF_035594125.1 Scylla paramamosain
GTTCTCCGCTCCTCCGCGGGCGGAGCCAGAATATGGACCCGTGCAGAGGGAACTCGGGAGCGTCTCGACAAACAGGCTCGGGCACTCCCCTCCCTAGTAGAGAACACCCAGATGCTGATGTGCCGTACCGAATCGTTCGCAGACGACTTACGTACCGGTCAGGGTGTTGTGGGCGGCAGAGCAGCATCCTCACTGCGATCCGCTAAGACTTCTCCCTAACAAGGCTGGAGGTTTCGTCACGCACCCCGATGGCGAAATCCTCTGTCAATCATTAAGCCTTGACATTATTATTATTATTATTATCATCATCATCATTGTTGCTGCTCTCTCCAAAGAGGCCGTAGTAACTCTCCAGTGGAAGTTACTACGCCACAACGAAACAGAACACTGAAATTTTTACCCATTAGGTACACGGAAAACGGTCCTGTGTCACGTGAGTTATATATATATATATATATATATATATATATATAACGTGGGCTTAAAGGAAATTCCCTGTGATGCAGCAGTCCTCCTGCTCAGTACGGGAGGAACGGCAGGTCCGGACATATGGTTCCGCTCTTGGTCGATCGGCCAGTGAAGCGAGGCTACGGTCAGGGTGTTGTGGGCGGCAGAGCAGCATTCTCACTGCAATCCGCTAAGAAGACTTCTCCCTAACAAGGCTGGAGGTTTCGTCACGCACCCCGATGGCGAAATCCTCTGTCAATAATTAAGCCTTGACATTATTATTATTATTATTATTATTATCATCATCATTGTTGCTGCTCTCTCCAAAGACACCGTAGTAACTCTCCAGTGGAAGTTACTACGACACAGAACACTGAAATGTTTACCCATTACGTACACGGAAAACGGTCCTGTGTCACGTAAGTTATATATATAGCGTGGGCTTAAAGTAAATTCACTGTCCTATCTATGTCTACCCGGCCTTGATCGGTAAATGAAACTCTGGTTTCACTCTACCTAAGTGAAATGAAAAAACTTGTTAGTACCTAACGAAAGCCTGCTGTCGTGAATAAATCACATCCGTGGCGTCGAAAGTGCTCCCTTACATCAAGAGACTTGTCACTTGGTGAAATCATCCGGTTGTCGTCTCGTCCCGCGCTCTCCCTCCGCTCGCGAGACGTGATTCCCCTCCTGGCGGGGCCTCACGCCCTTGACACGTGGTCGGTGTGCTGCTCCGCTCCGCTCCCCCGCCTCCCCCGGCTGGGGTGGAAGCGTCTCCTGCCGGGAGAGGCGCGCCGCCCTTGTACCGTGGTTGTGTTAACGCTCCGTGGGGTCCTGCGCTCTCCCTCCGCTCGCGAGACGTGATTCCCCTTCTGGCGGGGCCTCACGCCCTTGATACGTGGTCGGTTTGTGTCTCCGCTCCGCTCCCCTGCCTCCCCCTGCTGGGGTGGAAGCGTCTCCTGCCGGGAGTGGCGCGCCGCCCTTGTACCGTGGTTGTTTTAACGCGCCGTGGGGTCCAACGCTCTCCCTCCGCTCGCGAGACGTGATTCCCCTCCTGGTGGGGCCTCACGCCCTTGATACGTGGTCGGTTTGTTTCTCCGCTCCGCTCCCCCGCCTCACCCGGCTGGGGTGGAAGCGTCTCCTGCCGGGAGAGGCGCGACGCCCTTGTTCCTCGGTTGTGTTAACGCGCCGTGGGGTCCCGCGCTCTCCCTCCGCTGGCGAGACGTGATTCCCCTTCTGGCGGGGCCTCACGCCCTTGATACGTGGTCGGTTTGTTGCTCCGCTCCGCTCCCCCGCCTCCCCCGGCAGGGGTGGAAGCGTCTCCTGCCGGGAGAGGCGCGCCGCCCTTGTACCGTGGTTGCTTTAACGCGCCGTGGTGTCCCGCGCTCTCCCTCCGCTCGCGAGACGTGATTCCCCTCCTGGCGGGGCCTCACGCCCTTGACACGTGGTCGGTGTGCTGCTCCGCTCCGCTCCCCCGCCTCCCCCGGCTGGGGTGGAAGCGTCTCCTGCCGGGAGAGGCGCGCCGCCCTTGTACCGTGGTTGTGTTAACGCTCCGTGGGGTCCTGCGCTCTCCCTCCGCTCGCGAGACGTGATTCCCCTTCTGGCGGGGCCTCACGCCCTTGATACGTGGTCGTTTTGTGTCTCCGCTCCGCTCCCCTGCCTCCCCCTGCTGGGGTGGAAGCGTCTCCTGCCGGGAGTGGCGCGCCGCCCTTGTACCGTGGTTGTTTTAACGCGCCGTGGGGTCCAACGCTCTCCCTCCGCTGGCGAGACGTGATTCCCCTTCTGGCGGGGCCTCACGCCCTTGATACGTGGTCGGTTTGTTGCTCCGCTCCGCTCCCCCGCCTCCCCCGGCAGGGGTGGAAGCGTCTCCTGCCGGGAGAGGCGCGCCGCCCTTGTACCGTGGTTGCTTTAACGCGCCGTGGTGTCCCGCGCTCTCCCTCCGCTCGCGAGACGTGATTCCCCTCCTGGCGGGGCCTCACGCCCTTGACACGTGGTCGGTGTGCTGCTCCGCTCCGCTCCCCCGGCTGGGGTGGAAGCGTCTCCTGCCGGGAGAGGCGCGCCGCCCTTGTACCGTGGTTGTGTTAACGCTCCGTGGGGTCCTGCGCTCTCCCTCCGCTCGCGAGACGTGATTCCCCTTCTGGCGGGGCCTCACGCCCTTGATACGTGGTCGGTTTGTGTCTCCGCTCCGCTCCCCTGCCTCCCCCCGCTGGGGTGGAAGCGTCTCCTGCCGGGAGTGGCGCGCCGCCCTTGTACCGTGGTTGTTTTAACGCGCCGTGGGGTCCAACGCTCTCCCTCCGCTCGCGAGACGTGATTCCCCTCCTGGTGGGGCCTCACGCCCTTGATACGTGGTCGGTGTGCTGCTCCGCTCCGCTCCCCCGCCTCCCCCGGCAGGGGTGGCAGCGTCTCCTGCCGGGAGAGGCGCGCCGCCCTTGTACCGTGGTTGTTTTAACGCGCCGTGGGGTCCCGCGCTCTCCCTCCGCTCGCGAGACGTGATTCCCCTCCTGGCGGGGCCTCACGCCCTTGACACGTGGTCGGTGTGCTGCTCCGCTCCGCTCCCCCGCCTCCCCCGGCTGGGGTGGAAGCGTCTCCTGCCGGGAGAGGCGCGCCGCCCTTGTACCGTGGTTGTGTTAACGCTCCGTGGGGTCCTGCGCTCTCCCTCCGCTCGCGAGACGTGATTCCCCTTCTGGCGGGGCCTCACGCCCTTGACACGTGGTCGGTTTGTTGCTCCGCTCCGCTCCCCCGCCTCCTCCAGCTGGGGTGGAAGTGCCGTGGTTGTGTTAACGCGCCGTGGGGTCCCGCGCTCTCCCTCCGCTCGCGAGACGTGATTTCCCTTCTGGCGGGGCCTCACGCCCTTGACACGTGGTCGGTTTGTTGGTCCGCTCCGCTCCCCCAGGCAAGGTTCCCCGCCGGCAGGGGCTTGACCCCGTTGAGACGTGGCGGCATGTCCGTGGGGGTGCTTCGGTGTCCCGCGCGCTTCTCTGCTGTGGGAGGGTTGACGCCGTTGATGTAGCGCGCCTGGGGCGGCTGGTCGGGGAAACCTGCTGGGAGGGCCTTGGCGCCGTTAAAAGGGTAGGGGCTGCGGTGCCACGAAATCCGGGGAAAAGTCGTGAAAAGTGGAAGTTCAGGGCCAAAGTGGTCTACGGCGTCAAGGTGCTCCCGCGCTGGGAGGTAACCCAGGACCCCCTGATTCCGTCAATGTCGCACCAGGTTTCGGAAGCAACCTGCACCGAGGTCCCGTTTGCAAATATAGTAAGGAGGTCGGGTCTCAGGCCACCCGACCTACTACCTTGACGGGCTGATGAAGCTCCTCGGCGTGCGCGCTATCTCCGCCTTAACCCTGTTGAGATGAGACGATCCTTGGGTGGGGGTGAGGTTCGGAGGCGCACGTTTAACACCTCCAGAGGCTTGACGAGGTCATGGAGGTGTCTATCGAGGTTCATTCATTGATTCATTGGTGAGGCAATGAAGGAAAACCACCCGCTTTGGAGGTTGCCGGGCGGCACACGTGTCCCATGACGTATGCGTTTCGACGCTGCTAGGCGCGGTGCCGGTCCTTTGCTCCTCTGAGGGCCCGCTTGAGAGGTTGCCGGACGGTACACGTGTCCCATGACGTATGCGTTTCGACGCTGCTAGGCGCGGTGCCGGTCCTCTGCTCCTCTGAGGGCCCGCTTGAGAGGTTGCCGGACGGTACACGTGTCCCATGACGTATGCGTTTCGACGCTGCTAGGCGCGGTGCCGGTCCTCTGCTCCTCTGAGAGCCCGCTTTGGAGGTTGCCGGACGGCACACGTGTCCCATGACGTATGCGTTTCGACGCTGCTAGGCGCGGTGCCGGTCCTCTGCTCCTCTGAGGGCCCGCTTGAGAGGTTGCCGGACGGCACACGTGTCCCATGACGTATGCGTTTCGACGCTGCTAGGCGCGGTGCCGGTCCTCTGCTCCTCTGAGGGCCCGCTTTGGAGGTTGCCGGACGGCACACGTGTCCCATGACGTATGCGTTTCGACGCTGCTAGGCGCGGTGCCGGTCCTCAGCTCCTAATGATATCAACAAGAGTCCCATGCCACTCTTGTTCGCGCTGTTGCGAGCCTGGGCGTGCGCTTTCCACGTTAACCCCGACGGGATGATTCGGGTGGGGGGTTAACGTGACGCACCCTTACTATATATGTATGAATGGATTATGGATTTGACACCGTTAAGTGCCTAGACGAGGTGGGCTTCTTAATGCGTGTCGTGCTCGCAACAGCTGCGGCGGCGGCAAGCCGCTCTGAGAACCACCCCAACAGTTGTTACGCTATGGAGGTTGCTGGGTTGCACTCGCGTACCATGACGCACGTGAATCACCTCTGCTAGGCGCGGTGCGCGTCCCCCTCCTCCTGGCGTCAACTGTCCGAGAGGTCCTCGTCTCCTCTCGTCTCCTCTCCTTTGGATGAGAAGCGTCACGGCATTAGCTGCGGCTCCTCGTGGCGGCGCACACGGTGTGTGAGGTTTGTGTGTGTGCCAAAGCGAGTTTGCCTTGAATGCAGCGACCCCTCTTGTTTGGTGATGGTTACTCCACTCCCCGTGCGATTGATCATCTCGAGGGTTGTACCGTGGAGGGACGGTCACCCTGGTTCCTGAACTGACGCAGCTTCTATCGAGCGGTCGGTTGGAACGAAGCACCTCACGCTGTTTTTTTAGCGGGCTATGACGCTTTGCTGCAGCTGCTGCTGCTGCCGCTTGTTAAGGGGCGGGACAAGCTTGAGGGCAGCAGCAGCACGTGGTAGTAGCAGCAGCCTGCGGGGCAATGACTGTGTGCAATGAGAGTTATTGCCTGGTGCCAAGGAGGAACACGGCGATATGCCTGGCTTGTTTCTGCTGCGGCTCGTCTCCGTGGAAGGGGCACACGGAAGATAAAATGACTTACTTGTATGAATAAAAAATAAGAGACGACGAGCAAGAGCTGGGCGCAGCAAGTACCAACAAATGAGTAGTGAATGAACTTCACAATGAAGGATTTAAAATGGTGCTTTGCTGCGAGCTCGTCTCCGTGGAAGGGGCACACGGAAGATAAAATGACTTGTATGAATAAAAAATAAGAGACGACGAGCAAGAGCTGGGCGCAGCAAGTACCAACAAATGAGTAGTGAATGAACTTCACAATGAAGGATTTAAAATGGTGCTTTGCTGCGAGCTCGTCTCCGTGGAAGGGGCACACGGAAGAGAGAGAGAGAGAGAGAGACAGACAGAGAGAGAGAAAGAAACGAGCAAGCAAGCAAGCCAGTGGTGTTCAATGTGTTACCTTACCTGGTACCCTGCCAGAAAAAAAAAAAAAAAAATCAAAAACAGCTCTAACGATGCTTCGCTGCGGGAGGGCGCAGCAAGTATCCACAAAGGAGAGATGACCTCCTTTATTTTTTTTTTAAGTTGAGAAGGGACGCGGCGTCGACAGACCTTTGGGGTCCGACGCTTCGCGATTTCCTGGTGGCTCTCTTACTACACTTTTGAGTGTCAGAAAGTCATGGCAATGGAATTGAAAGTGGAAAGGAGCAGCAGCAGCATGCCGTCTAGGCTACGGCTGGCTGGTGGGGGTGGCTTCAAGCCACCTTCCACCGAGTCATGTTGTTTCTGGGTAATCTCGCAGCAGCCGTCGTCGTCAAGGCTACGACGGCGGCTCCGCTGCTACTATACTACTCGTGTCTGTTGTTCCCCGCCTCGGGGAGCTTCGCCGACCGTGGGTAGTGTTGGTGTGTCCATACTGCCTCGACCGTGCGTGCCCCGAGGTCGGGCTGTCGTCAGCGCAGGGCTGCTGCGGCTCTTGACGGGCCGTGGCTTAAGTGATGCTTAAGTGAACTTACCCTTGCGTCTGCGGCGGCCGTTGGGAGAGAGAGAGACCTCGTTGCCTCGTCACGACGGCGTTCGTGCTTGGCCTCGTTGTCTTCTGGCCTCGGTGTTGCCGGACTGTGTGTGTGTGTGCGTGGTTGTTGTAGTCCCCGCCTCGGGGAAGGTCGCCGACCGTGGGTAGTGTTGGTGTGTCCATACTGCCTCGACCGTGCGTGCCCCGAGGTCGGGCTGTCGTCAGCGCAGGGCTGCTGCGGCTCTTGACGGGCCGTAGCTTAAGTGATGCTTAAGTGAACTTACCCTTGCGTCTGCGGCGGCCGTTGGGACGTGCACCTCCTTGTTTTTGTCCCCGCCTCGGGGAAGGTCGCCGACCGTGGGTAGTGTTGGCGTGTCCATACTGCCTCGACCGTGCGTGCCCCGAGGTCGGGCTGTCGTCAGCGCAGGGCTGCTGCGGCTCTTGACGGGCCGTAGCTTAAGTGATGCTTAAGTGAACTTACCCTTGCGTCTGCGGCGGCCGTTGGGACGTGCGCGACAACCCCCACCACCTGGTCTGTGGCCAGCAAGGGCTCCTCTTCCTCCTGTTATTAGTATTCCCCGCCTCGAGGAGCGGCGCCGACGATGGGTACTGTTGGTTGTTTCCACACTGCTCCGACTGTGCGCGCCTCGAGGTCCGGGCTGTCGTCAGCGCAGGGCTGCTGCGGCTCTTGACGGGCCGTGGCTTAAGTGATGCTTAAGTGAACTTACCCTTGTGTCTGCGGCAGCCGATGGGAAGAGGAAGGGAGGAGCCGTGATGGGTAGTGGTAGCAGGCAGCAACCGATTTCCAGTGCACAATGGATGAAGGGGCTGCTGCTCTCTGGATGAGCGCGCAAAAACCAAAATTGAATAATCATGATGAGGGGATTGACAGATTGTCAGAGGGGGCCGTCATCGTGATGATGGCGGCGGCCCAGCAAACAAACACGAACCAAGGCAAAAAAACCAAACCAAACCAAAATGCAAGAGGTGTCAGACAAACAAAGTGAGTGAGTGAGAGAGAGAGAGAAAGGAGAACGATGGTGGCGTTCTTCCTAACCTAAGGCCAAAGAAAGCAAAACCCATAAACAAAACTACCTGGTTGATCCTGCCAGTAGTCATATGCTTGTCTCAAAGATTAAGCCATGCATGTCTAAGTACAAGCCCAATTAAGGTGAAACCGCGAATGGCTCATTAAATCAGCTATGATTCATTGGATCTGTAGCCCACACTTACTTGGATAACTGTGGTAATTCTAGAGCTAATACATGCATCACGTCTCTGACCGCAAGGGAAGAGCGCTTTTATTAGTTCAAAACCGGTCGGGCCTCGGTCCGCCAACCCCACCGTGTTGAATCTGAATAACTTGTGGCTGAGCGCACGGCCTCCAGTGCCGGCGCCGCCTCTTTCAAGTGTCTGCCTTATCAGCTTTCGATTGTAGGCTATGCGCCTACAATGGCTATAACGGGTAACGGGGAATCAGGGTTCGATTCCGGAGAGGGAGCCTGAGAAACGGCTACCACATCTAAGGAAGGCAGCAGGCACGCAAATTACCCACTCCCGGCACGGGGAGGTAGTGACGAAAAATAACGATGCGAGACTCATCCGAGGCCTCGCAATCGGAATGAGTACACTTTAAATCCTTTAACGAGGACCCATTGGAGGGCAAGTCTGGTGCCAGCAGCCGCGGTAATTCCAGCTCCAATAGCGTATATTAAAGTTGTTGCGGTTAAAAAGCTCGTAGTTGGATTTCAGTTCTGGACTGACGGTTCACCGCCCGGTGCACACTGTCACGCTCCGAACAGCCGTAACACAGCCCGCTGGCTCGCACGGGGTGCTCTTCACCGGGTGTCCCGCGTGGCCGGCAGAGTTTACTTTGAAAAAATTAGAGTGCTCAAAGCAGGCTACACTGATGGCCTGAATGCCTATGCATGGAATAATGGAATAGGACCTCGGTTCTATTTTGTCGGTTTTCTGAACCCGAGGTAATGACTAATAGGAACAGGCGGGGGCATTCGTATTGCGACGCTAGAGGTGAAATTCTTGGACCGTCGCAAGACGAACTACTGCGAAAGCATTTGCCAAGGATGTTTTCATTAATCAAGAACGAAAGTTAGAGGTTCGAAGGCGATCAGATACCGCCCTAGTTCTAACCATAAACGATGCTGACCAGCGATCCGCCGGTGTTATTCCCATGACCCGGCGGGCAGCTTCCGGGAAACCAAAGTCTTTGGGTTCCGGGGGAAGTATGGTTGCAAAGCTGAAACTTAAAGGAATTGACGGAAGGGCACCACCAGGAGTGGAGCCTGCGGCTTAATTTGACTCAACACGGGGAACCTCACCAGGCCCAGACACCGGAAGGATTGACAGATTGAGAGCTCTTTCTCGATTCGGTGGGTGGTGGTGCATGGCCGTTCTTAGTTGGTGGAGCGATTTGTCTGGTTAATTCCGATAACGAACGAGACTCTGGCCTACTAACTAGTCGACGGATCTCCAGCAATTGGTGTCCAGTTCGCAGCTTCTTCTTAGAGGGATAAGCGGCAATTCTAGCCGCACGAGATTGAGCAATAACAGGTCTGTGATGCCCTTAGATGTTCTGGGCCGCACGCGCGCTACACTGAAGGGATCAACGTGTCCTCCCCCTCCGAGAGGAGCGGGTAACCCGTTGAAATCCTTTCATGATAGGGATTGGGGTTTGCAATTGTCTCCCATGAACGAGGAATTCCCAGTAAGCGCAAGTCATGAGCTTGCGTTGATTACGTCCCTGCCCTTTGTACACACCGCCCGTCGCTACTACCGATTGAATGATTTAGTGAGGCCTTCGGACTGGCGCTCTTGGATGCCGGGCCTGCGTCGCGGTCAGTTCTGCTGCCGCCGCTGGGCTCTTTCGGCGCCTCGAGCTGACGGAAAGATGTCCAAACTTGATCATTTAGAGGAAGTAAAAGTCGTAACAAGGTTTCCGTAGGTGAACCTGCGGAAGGATCATTAACGTGTTGTTGGTTTTGAAGGCGAACCACACACTCAAAATAGAGCTAATACAAATAATGGGTGGTCGCGGTTCGCTCAAGCAGCGAGCCGTTGACCTGTTGGCGGGGCAAAAGGTGGTGCCCTGCCCGCCCAAAAAAAAAAAAAAAAAGGAAAGAGAGAGGGAAACCTTTCTTTTTCCGCTTCTTCTCCCCGCGCTCCGTGCCGGAGCGTGGGGTAGACCAACTGTTCTTACTTACACACCACGCCCACGGGAAACCACGGCGTTTGGTGCCTCCGTCGTCGCCGTAGTAGTGGCTAGGTGAGCCCGCTGGTTAATTCCGATAACGGCGACGATGACGGTCGGAGGAGAAGTTGGTGGTGGGTCCCGCCGCGAGGCCCACTCCTCTTCTACTAACCCCGATCGCCTCCCGTGCTGCGGGAGGGAAGGCACCACTCGTCCCCGGCGTTTGGTGCCTCCATCGTCGCCGTAGTAGTGGCTAGGTGAGCCCGCTGGTTAATTCCGATAACGGCGACGATGACGGTCGGAGGAGAAGTTGGTGGTGGGTCCCGCCGCGAGGCCCACTCCTCTTCTACTAACCCCGATCGCCTCCCGTGCTGCGGGAGGGAAGGCACCACTCGTCCCAACCGGCGTTTGGTGCCCCCATCGTCGCCGTAGTAGTGGCTAGGTGAGCCCGCTGGTTAATTCCGATAACGGCGACGATGACGGTCGGAGGAGAAGTTGGTGGTGGGTCCCGCCGC
>NC_087186.1:17500-52500 GCF_035594125.1 Scylla paramamosain
GTCTCGTCCCGCACTCTACCTCCTCTCCTAAGACGTGATTCCCCTTCCGGTAGTGCCTCACGCCCTTGAAACGTAAGCAGTTTGTTCTTGTCCCGCTCTGATCGCTCTCATAGCTGGTATGGAAGCGTCTCCTGCCGGGAGAGGAGGCGCGCCGCCCTTGTGCTGTGATCATGTTAACACGCCGTGGGGTCCCGTAGCCTTCCCCCGCTCGTAAGGCAAGCTTCCCCGCTGGCTGGGTTATCACGCCCTTGAGGCACGGTCGGTGAGTAGTAGTAGTCCCGCGATCTCCCTCCGCTCGTGAGACGTGATTCCCCTCCTCTCGGGGCCTCACGCCCTTGACATGTGGTCGGTGTGTTGCTCCGCTCCGCTTCCCCGCCTCCCCCAGCTGGGGTGGAAGCCTCTCCAGCCGGGAGAGGCGCCCCGCCCTTGTACCTTGGTTGTGTTAACGCGCCGTGGGGTCCTGCGCTCTCCCTCCGCTCGCAAGACGTGATTCCCCTTCTGGCGGGGCCTCACGCCCTTGACACGTGGTCGGTTTGTTTCTCCGCTCCGCTCCACCGCCTCCCACGGCTGGGGTGGAAACGTCTCCTGCCGGGAGAGGCGCGCCGCCGTTGTGCCGTGGTTGTGTTAACGCGCCATGGGGTCCTGCCCTCTCCCTCCGCTCGCGAGACGTGATTCCCCTCCTGGCGGGGCCTCAAGCCCTTGACACGTGGTCGGTGTGTTGCTCCGCTCCGCTCTTCCGCCTCCCCCGGCAGGGGTGGAAGCGTCTCCTGCCGGGAGAGGCGCGCCGCCCTTGTACCGTGGTTGTTTTAACGCGCCGTGGGGTCCCGCACTCTCCCTCCGCTCGCGAGACATGATTCCCCTCCTGGCGGGGCCTCACGCCCTTGACACGTGGTCGGTGTGTTGCTCCGCTCCTCTCCCTCGCCTCCCCCGGCTGGGGTGGAAGCGTCTCCTGCCGGGAGAGGCGCAAATCCCTTGTACCGTGGTTATGTTAACGCTCCGTGGGGTCCTGCGCTCTCCCTCCGCTCGCGAGACGTGATTCCCCTTCTGGCGGGGCCTCACGCCCATGATACGTGGTCGGTTTGTGTCTCCGCTCCGCTCCCCTGCCTCCCCCTGCTGGGGTGGAAGCGTCTCCTGCCGGGAGAGGCGCGCCGCCCTTGTACCGTGGTTGTTTTAACGCGCCGTGGGGTCCCGCGCTCTCCCTCCGCTCGCGAGACGTGATTCCCCTCCTGGTGGGGCCTCACGCCCTTGATACGTGGTCGGTTTGTTTCTCCGCTCCGCTCCCCCGCCTCACCCGGCTGGGGTGGAAGCGTCTCCTGCCGGGAGAGGCGCGACGCCCTTGTACCTCGGTTGTGTTAACGCGCCGTGGGGTCCCGCGCTCTCCCTCCACTCGCGAGACGTGATTCCCCTTCTGGCGGGGCCTCACGCCCTTGATACGTGGTCGGTTTGTTGCTCCACTCCGCTCCCCCGCCTCCCCCGGCCGGGGTGGAAGCGTCTCCTGCCGGGAGAGGCGCGCCGCCCTTGTACCTCGGTTGTGTTAAGGCGCCGTGAGGTCCCGCGCCCTCCCTCCGCTCGCGAGACGTGATTCCCCTTCTGGCGGGGCCTCACGCCCTTGATACGTGGTAGGTTTGTTGCTCCGTTCCGCTCCCCCGCCTCCCCCGGCCGGGGTGGAAGCGTCTCCTGCCGGGAGAGGCGCGCCGCCCTTGTACCTCGGTTGTGTTAACGCGCCGTGGGGTCCCACGCTCTCCCTCCGCTCGCGAGACGTGATTCCCCTTCTGGCGGGGCCTCACGCCCTTGATACGTGGTCGGTTTGATGCTGCGCTCCGCTCCCCCGCCTCCCCCGGTTGGGGTGGAAGCGTCTCCTGCCGGGAGAGGCGCAACGCCCTTGTACATCGGTTGTGTTAACGCGCCGTGGGATCCCTCGCTCTCCCTCCGCTCGCGAGACGTGATTCCCCTTCTGGCGGGGCCTCACGCCCTTGATACGTGGTCGGTTTGTTGCTTCGCTCCTCTCCCCCGCCTCCCCCGGCAGGGGTGGAAGCGTCTCCTGCCGGGAGAGGCGCGCCGCCGTTGTGCCGTGGTTGTGTTAACGCGCCATGGGGTCCTGCCCTCTCCCTCTGCTCGCGAGACGTGATTCCCCTCCTGGCGGGGCCTCAAGCCCTTGACACGTGGTCGGTGTGTTGCTCCGCTCCGCTCCCCTCGCCTCCCCCGGCAGGGGTGGAAGCGTCTCCTGCCGGGAGAGGCGCGCCGCCGTTGTGCCGTGGTTCTGTTAACGTGCCGTGGGGTCCCGCGCCCTCCCTCCGCTCGCGAGACGTGATTCCCCTTCTGGTGGGGCCTCACGCCCTTGACACGTGGTCGGTGTGTTGCTCCGCTCCGCTCCCCCGCCTCCCCCGGTTGGGGTGGAAGCGTCTCCTGCCGGGAGAGGCGCGACGCCCTTGTACATCGGTTGTGTTAACGCGCCGTGGGGTCCCTCGCTCTCCCTCCGCTCGCGAGACGTGATACCTCTTCTGGCAGGGCCTCACGCCCTTGATACGTGGTCGGTTTGTTGCTCCGCTCCGCTCCCCCGCCTCCCCCGGTTGGGGTGGAAGCGTCTCCTGCCGGGAGAGGCGCGACGCCCTTGTACATCGGTTGTGTTAACGCTCCGTGGGGTCCTGCGCTCTCCCTCCGCTCGCGAGACGTGATTCCCCTCCTGGCGGGGCCTCACGCCCTTGATACGTGGTCGGTTTGTTGCTCCGCTAAACTCCCCCGCCTCCCCCGGTTGGGGTGGAAGCGTCTCCTGCCGGGAGAGGCGCGACGCCCTTGTACATCGGTTGTGTTAACGCGCCGTGGGGTCCCGCGCTCTCCCTCCGCTCGCGAGACGTGATACCTCTTCTGGCGGGGCCTCACGCCCTTGATACGTGGTCGGTTTGTTGCTCCGCTCCGCTCCCCCGCCTCCCCCGGTTGGGGTGGAAGCGTCTCCTGCCGGGAGAGGCGCGACGCCCTTGTACATCGGTTGTGTTAACGCTCCGTGGGGTCCTGCGCTCTCCCTCCGCTCGCGAGACGTGATTCCCCTTCTGGCGGGGCCTCACGCCCCTGATACGTGGTCGGTTTGTGTCTCCGCTCCGCTCCCCTGCCTCCCCCTGCTGGGGTGGAAGCGTCTCCTGCCGGGAGAGGCGCGCCGCCCTTGTACCGTGGTTGTTTTAACGCACCGTGGGGTCCCGCGCTCTCCCTCAACTCGCGAGACGTGATTCCCCTCCTGGTGGGGCCTCACGCCCTTGATTCGTGGTCGGTTTGTTTCTCCGTTCCGCTCCCCCCGCCTTCCCCGGCTGGGGTGGAAGCGTCTCCTGCCGGGAGAGGCGCGCCGCCCTTGTACCTCGGTTGTGTTAACGCGCCATGGAGTCCCGCGCTCTCCCTCCGCTGGCGAGACGTGATTCCCCTTCTGGCGGGGCCTCACGCCCTTGATACGTGGTCGGTTTGTTGCTCCGTTCCGCTCCCCCGCCTCCCCCGGCCGGGGTGGAAGCGTCTCCTGCCGGGAGAGGCGCGCCGCCCTTGTACCTCGGTTGTGTTAAGGCGCCGTGGGGTCCCGCGCTCTCCCTCCGCTCGCGAGACGTGATTCCCTTTCTGGCGGGGCCTCACGCCCTTGATACGTGGTCGGTTTGTTGCTCCGTTCCGCTCCCCCGCCTCCCCCGGCCGGGGTGGAAGCGTCTCCTGCCGGGAGAGGCGCGCCGCCCTTGTACCTCGGTTGTGTTAACGCGCCGTGGGGTCCCACGCTCTCCCTCCGCTCGCGAGACGTGATTCCCCTTCTGGCGGGGCCTCACGCCCTTGATACGTGGTCGGTTTGTTGCTGCGCTCCGCTCCCCCGCCTCCCCCGGTTGGGGTGGAAGCGTCTCCTGCCGGGAGACGCGCAACGCCCTTGTACATCGGTTGTGTTAACGCGCCGTGGGATCCCTCGCTCTCCCACCGCTCGCGAGACGTGATTCCCCTTCTGGCGGGGCCTCACGCCCTTGATACGTGGTCGGTTTGTTGCTTCGCTCCTCTCCCCCGCCTCCCCCGGCAGGGGTGGAAGCGTCTCCTGCCGGGAGAGGCGCGCCGCCGTTGTGCCGTGGTTGTGTTAACGCGCCATGGGGTCCTGCCCTCTCCCTCCGCTCGCGAGACGTGATTCCCCTCCTGGCGGGGCCTCAAGCCCTTGACACGTGGTCGGTGTGTTGCTCCGCTCCGCTCCCCTCGCCTCCCCCGGCAGGGGTGGAAGCGTCTCCTGCCGGGAGAGGCGCGCCGCCGTTGTGCCGTGGTTCTGTTAACGTGCCGTGGGGTCCCGCGCCCTCCCTCCGCTCGCGAGACGTGATTCCCCTTCTGGTGGGGCCTCACGCCCATGACACGTGGTCGGTGTGTTGCTCCGCTCCGCTCCCCCGCCTCCCCCGGCAGGGGTGGAAGCGTCTCCTGCCGGGAGAGGCGCGCCGCCCTTGTACCGTGGTTGTGTTAACGCTCCGTGGGGTCCTGCGCTCTCCCTCCGCTCGCGAGACGTGATTCCCCTCCTGGCGGGGCCTCACGCCCTTGATACGTGGTCGGTTTGTTGCTCCGCTCCGCTCCCCCGCCTCCCCCGGTTGGGGTGGAAGCGTCTCCTGCCGGGAGAGGCGCGACGCCCTTGTACATCGGTTGTGTTAACGCACCGTGGGGTCCCTCGCTCTCCCTCCGCTCGCGAGACGTGATACCTCTTCTGGCGGGGCCTCACGCCCTTGATACGTGGTCGGTTTGTTGCTCCGCTCCGCTCCCCCGCCTCCCCCGGCTGGGGTGGAAGCGTCTCCTGCCGGGAGAGGCGCGCCGCCCTTGTACCGTGGTTGTTTTAACGCGCCGTGGGGTCCCGCGCTCACCCTCCGCTCGCGAGACGTGATTCCCCTCCTGGCGGGGCCTCACGCCCTTGACACATGGTCGGTGTGTTGCTCCGCTCCGCTCCCCCGCCTCCCCCGGCTGGGGTGGAAGCGTCTCCTGCCGGGAGAGGCGCGCCGCCCTTGTACCGTGGTTGTGTTAACGCTCCGTGGGGTCCTGCGCTCTCCCTCCGCTCGCGAGACGTGATTCCCCTTCTGGCGGGGCCTCACACCCTTGATACGTGGTCGGTTTGTTGCTCCACTCCGCTCCCCTGCCTCCCCCTGCTGGAGTGGAAGCGTCTCCTGCCGGGAGAGGCGCGCCGCCCTTGTACCGTGGTTATTTTAGCGCGCCGTGGGGTCCCGCGCTCTCCCTACGCTCGCGAGACGTGATTCCCCTCCTGGTGGGGCCTCACGCCCTTGATACGTGGTCGGTTTGTTGCTTCGCTCCGCTCCCCCGCCTCCCCTGGTTGGGGTGGAAGCGTCTCCTGCCGGGAGAGGCGCGACGCCCTTGTACCTTGGTTGTGTTAACGCACCGTGGGGTCCCTCGCTCTCCCTCCGCTCGCGAGAAGTGATTCCCCTTCTGGCGGGGCCTCACGCCCTTGATACCTGGTCGGTTTGTTGCTCCGCTCCGCTCCCCCGCCTCCCCCGGCTGGGGTGGAAGCGTCTCCTGCCGGGAGAGGCGCGCCGCCCTTGTACCGTGGTTGTGTTATCGCTCCCTGGGGTCCTGCGCTCTCCCTCCGCTCGCGAGACGTGATTCCCCTTCTGGCGGGGCCTCACGCCCTTGATACGTGGTCGGTTTGTTGCTCCGCTCCGCTCCCCTGTCTCCCCCTCCTGGGGTGGAAGCGTCTCCTGCGGGGAGAGGCGCGCCGCCCTTGTACCGTGGTTATTTTAACGCGCCGTGGGGTCCCGTGCTCTCCCTCCGCTCGCGAGACGTGATTCCCCTTCTGGTGGGGCCTCACGCCCTTGATACGTGGTCGGTTTCTTGCTTAACTCCGCTCCTCCGCCTCCGCCGGCTGGGGTGGTAGCGTCTCCTGCCGGGAGAGGCGCGCCGCCCTTGTACCGTGGTTGTTTTAACGCGCCGTGGGGTCCCGCACTCTCCCTCCGCTCGCGAGACGTGATTCCCCTCCTGGTGGGGCCTCACGCCCTTGATTCGTGGTCGGTTTGTTTCTCCGTTCCGCTCCCCCGCCTCCCACAGCTGGGGTGGAAGCGTCTCCTGCCGGGAGAGGCGCGCCGCCCTTGTACCTCGGTTGTGTTAACGCGCCATGGAGTCCCGCGCTCTCCCTCCGCTGGCGAGACGTGATTCCCCTTCTGGCGGGGCCTCACGCCCTTGATACGTGGTCGGTTTGTTGCTCCGTTCCGCTCCCCCGCCTCCCCCGGCCGGGATGGAAGCGTCTCCTGCCGGGAGAGGCGCGCCGCCCTTGTACCTCGGTTGTGTTAAGGCGCCGTGGGGTCCCGCGCTCTCCCTCCGCTCGCGAGACGTGATTCCCCTTCTGGCGGGGCCTCACGCCCTTGATACGTGGTCGGTTTGTTGCTCCGTTCCGCTCCCCCGCCTCCCCCGGCCGGGGTGGAAGCGTCTCCTGCCGGGAGAGGCGCGCCGCCCTTGTACCTCGGTTGTGTTAACGCGCCGTGGGGTCCCACGCTCTCCCTCCGCTCGCGAGACGTGATTCCCCTTCTGGCGGGGCCTCACGCCCTTGATACGTGGTCGGTTTGTTGCTGCGCTCCGCTCCCCCGCCTCCCCCGGTTGGGGTGGAAGCGTCTCCTGCCGGGAGAGGCGCAACGCCCTTGTACATCGGTTGTGTTAACGCGCCGTGGGATCCCTCGCTCTCCCTCCGCTCGCGAGCCGTGATTCCCCTTCTGGCGGGGCCTCACGCCCTTGATACTTGGTCGGTTTGTTGCTTCGCTCCTCTCCCCCACCTCCCCCGGCAGGGGTGGAAGCGTCTCCTGCCGGGAGAGGCGCGCCGCCGTTGTGCCGTGGTTGTGTTAACGCGCCATGGGGTCCTGCCCTCTCCCTCCGCTCGCGAGACGTGATTCCCCTCCTGGCGGGGCCTCAAGCCCTTGACACGTGGTCGGTGTGTTGCTCCGCTCCGCTCCCCTCGCCTCCCCCGGCAGGGATGGAAGCGTCTCCTGCCGGGAGAGGCGCGCCGCCGTTGTGCCGTGGTTCTGTTAACGTGCCGTGGGGTCCCGCGCCCTCCCTCCGCTCGCGAGACGTGATTCCCCTTCTGGCGGGGCCTCACGCCCTTGATACGTGGTCGGTTTGTTGCTCCGTTCCGCTCCCCCGCCTCCCCCGGCCGGGGTGGAAGCGTCTCCTGCCGGGAGAGGCGCGCCGCCCTTGTACCGTGGTTGTGTTAACGCTCCGTGGGGTCCTGCGCTCTCCCTCCGCTCGCGAGACGTGATTCCCCTCCTGGCGGGGCCTCACGCCCTTGATACGTGGTCGGTTTGTTGCTCCGCTCCGCTCCCCCGCCTCCCCCGGTTGGGGTGGAAGCGTCTCCTGCCGGGAGAGGCGCGACGCCCTTGTACATCGGTTGTGTTAACGCGCCGTGGGGTCCCTCGCTCTCCCTCCGCTCCCGAGACGTGATACCTCTTCTGGCGGGGCCTCACGCCCTTGATACGTGGTCGGTTTGTTGCTCCACTCCGCTCCCCTGCCTCCCCCTGCTGGAGTGGAAGCGTCTCCTGCCGGGAGAGGCGCGCCGCCCTTGTACCGTGGTTATTTTAGCGCGCCGTGGGGTCCCGCGCTCTCCCTACGCTCGCGAGACGTGATTCCCCTCCTGGTGGGGCCTCACGCCCTTGATACGTGGTCGGTTTGTTGCTTCGCTCCGCTCCCCCGCCTCCCCCGGTTGGGGTGGAAGTGTCTCCTGCCGGGAGAGGCGCGACGCCCTTGTACCTTGGTTGTGTTAACGCGCCGTGGGGTCCCTCGCTCTCCCTCCGCTCGCGAGAAGTGATTCCCCTTCTGGCGGGGCCTCACGCCCTTGATACGTGGTCGGTTTGTTGCTCCGCTCCGCTCCCCCGCCTCCCCCGGCCGGGGTGGAAGCGTCTCCTGCCGGGAGAGGCGCGCCGCCCTTGTACCTCGGTTGTGTTAACGCGCCGTGGGGTCCCACGCTCTCCCTCCGCTCGCGAGACGTGATTCCCCTTCTGGCGGGGCCTCACGCCCTTGATACGTGGTCGGTTTGTTGCTGCGCTCCGCTCCCCCGCCTCCCCCGGTTGGGGTGGAAGCGTCTCCTGCCGGGAGAGGCGCAACGCCCTTGTACATCGGTTGTGTTAACGCGCCGTGGGATCCCTCGCTCTCCCTCCGCTCGCGAGCCGTGATTCCCCTTCTGGCGGGGCCTCACGCCCTTGATACTTGGTCGGTTTGTTGCTTCGCTCCTCTCCCCCACCTCCCCCGGCAGGGGTGGAAGCGTCTCCTGCCGGGAGAGGCGCGCCGCCGTTGTTCCGTGGTTGTGTTAACGCGCCATGGGGTCCTGCCCTCTCCCTCCGCTCGCGAGACGTGATTCCCCTCCTGGCGGGGCCTCAAGCCCTTGACACGTGGTCGGTGTGTTGCTCCGCTCCGCTCCCCTCGCCTCCCCCGGCAGGGATGGAAGCGTCTCCTGCCGGGAGAGGCGCGCCGCCGTTGTGCCGTGGTTCTGTTAACGTGCCGTGGGGTCCCGCGCCCTCCCTCCGCTCGCGAGACGTGATTCCCCTTCTGGTGGGGCCTCACGCCCTTGACACGTGGTCGGTGTGTTGCTCCGCTCCGCTCCCCCGCCTCCCCCGGCAGGGGTGGAAGCGTCTCCTGCCGGGAGAGGCGCGCCGCCCTTGTACCGTGGTTGTGTTAACGCTCCGTGGGGTCCTGCGCTCTCCCTCCGCTCGCGAGACGTGATTCCCCTCCTGGCGGGGCCTCACGCCCTTGATACGTGGTCGGTTTGTTGCTCCGCTCCGCTCCCCCGCCTCCCCCGGTTGGGGTGGAAGCGTCTCCTGCCGGGAGAGGCGCGACGCCCTTGTACATCGGTTGTGTTAACGCGCCGTGGGGTCCCTCGCTCTCCCTCCGCTCCCGAGACGTGATACCTCTTCTGGCGGGGCCTCACGCCCTTGATACGTGGTCGGTTTGTTGCTCCACTCCGCTCCCCTGCCTCCCCCTGCTGGAGTGGAAGCGTCTCCTGCCGGGAGAGGCGCGCCGCCCTTGTACCGTGGTTATTTTAGCGCGCCGTGGGGTCCCGCGCTCTCCCTACGCTCGCGAGACGTGATTCCCCTCCTGGTGGGGCCTCACGCCCTTGATACGTGGTCGGTTTGTTGCTTCGCTCCGCTCCCCCGCCTCCCCCGGTTGGGGTGGAAGTGTCTCCTGCCGGGAGAGGCGCGACGCCCTTGTACCTTGGTTGTGTTAACGCGCCGTGGGGTCCCTCGCTCTCCCTCCGCTCGCGAGAAGTGATTCCCCTTCTGGCGGGGCCTCACGCCCTTGATACGTGGTCGGTTTGTTGCTCCGCTCCGCTCCCCCGCCTCCCCCGGCTGGGGTGGAAGCGTCTCCTGCCGGGAGAGGCGCGCCGCCCTTGTACCGTGGTTGTGTTATCGCTCCCTGGGGTCCTGCGCTCTCCCTCCGCTCGCGAGACGTGATTCCCCTTCTGGCGGGGCCTCACGCCCTTGATACGTGGTCGGTTTGTTGCTCCGCTCCGCTCCCCTGTCTCCCCCTCCTGGGGTGGAAGCGTCTCCTGCGGGGAGAGGCGCGCCGCCCTTGTACCGTGGTTATTTTAACGCGCCGTGGGGTCCCGTGCTCTCCCTCCGCTCGCGAGACGTGATTCCCCTTCTGGCGGGGCCTCACGCCTTTGATACGTGGTCGGTTTGTTGCTTAACTCCGCTCCTCCGCCTCCGCCGGCTGGGGTGGTAGCGTCTCCTGCCGGGAGAGGCGCGCCGCCCTTGTACCTTGGTTGTTTTAACGCGCCGTGGGGTACCGCGCTCTCCCACCGCTCGCGAGACGTGATTCCCCTCCTGGCGGGGCCTCACGCCCTTGACACGTGGTCGGTGTGTTGCTCCGCTCCGCTCCCCCGTCTCCCCCAACTGGGGTGGAAGCGTCTCCTGCCGGGAGAGGCGCGCCGCCCTTGTACCGTGGTTGTGTTAACGCTCCGTGGGGTCGTGCGCTCTCCCTCCGCTCGCGAGAGGTGATTCCCCTTCTGGTGGGGCCTCACGCCCTTGACACGTGGTCGGTTTCTCTTCCTTCTCTCGCTCCTCAAGCTTCTCCGCTGCCTGGGTCCTCACCCCCTTGAGGTAGTAGTAGTAATGTCGGTGAGTACCGATTCTACGTCCAACTCGAGTGCAAGGCTCTCCCGCCGGGAGAACTGCACAGCCCTTTTGGTGTGATTAGATTGAGCAGAACAGAAAACTGACCACGTGTCAAGGGCTTGAGGCCCCATCAAAGGGGGAATTGCGTCTCGCGAGCGGAGGGAGAGCGCAGGACCCCACGGAGCGTTAACACAACCACGGTACTAGAGCGGCGCGCCTCTCCCGGCCGGAGACGCTTCCACCCCAGCTGGGGGAGGCAGGGGAGCGGAGCGGAGCATTAAACCGACCACGTGTCAAGGGCGTGAGGCCCCGCCAGAAAGGGAATCACGTCCTGCGAGCGGAGGGAGAGCGCGGGACCCCACGGCGCCTTAACACAACCATGGTACAAGGGCTTCGCGCCTCTCCCGGCGGGAGACGCTTCCTCCCCAGCCGGGGAAGGGGGGGAGCGGAGCGGAGAAACAAACCGACCACGTATCAAGGGCGTGAGGCCCCGCCAAAAGGGGAATCACGTCTCGCGAGAGGAGGAAGAGCGCGGGACCCCACGGCGCGTTAAAACAACCCCGGTACAAGGGCGGCGCGCCTCTCCCGGCAGGAGACGCTTCCACCCCAGCCGGGGGAGGCGGGGGAGCGGAGCGGAGCAACAAACCGACCACGTATCAAGGGCGTGAGGCCCCGCCAGAAGGGGAATCACGTCTCGCGAGCGGAGGGAGAGCGCAGGACCCCACGGAGCGTTAACACAACCACGGTACAAGGGCGGCGCGCCTCTCCCGGCAGGAGACACTTCCACCCCAGCCGGGGGAGGCGGGGGAGCAGAGCGGAGCAACACACCGACCACGTGTCAAGGGCGTGAGGCCCCGCCAGGAGAGGAATCACGTCTCGCGAGCGGAGGGAGAGCGCGGGACCCCACGGCGCGTTAAAACAACCACGGTACAAGGGCGGCGCGCCACTCCCGGCAGGAGACGCTTCCACCCCTGCCGGAGGAGGGGGTTAGCGGAGCGGAGCAACAAACCAACCACGTATCAAGGGCGTGAGGCCCCGCCAGAAGGGGAATCACGTCTCGCGAGCGGAGGGAGAGCGTGGGACCCCACGGCGCGTTAACACAACCGAGGTACAAGGGCGGCGCGCCTCTCCCCGCAGGAGACGCTTCCACCCCAGCCGGGGGAGGCGGGGGAGCGGAGCGGAGCAACAAACCGATCACGTATCAAGGGCGTGAGGCCCCGCCAGAAGGGGAATCACGTCTCGCGAGCGGAGGGAGAGCGAAGGACACCACGGAGCGTTAACACAACCACGGTACAAGGGCGGCGCGCCTCTCCCGGCAGGAGACGCTTCCACCCCAGCCGGGGGAGGCGAGGGAACGGAGCGGAGCAGCACACCGACCACGTGTCAAGGGCGTGAGGCCCCGCCAGGAGGGGAATCACGTCTCGCGAGCGGAGGAAGAGCGCGGGACCCCACGGCGCGTTATAACAACCACGGTACAAGGGCGGCGCGCCTCTCCCGGCAGGAGAAGCTTCCACCCCAGCCGGGGGAGGCGGGGGAGCGGAGCGGAGAAACAAACCGACCACGTATCAAGGGCGTGAGGCCCCACCAGGAGGAGAATCACGTCTCGCGAGCGGAGGGAGAGCGAGGGACCCCACGGCGCGTTAACACAACCGAGGTACAAGGGCGTCGCGCCTCTCCCGGCAGGAGACGCTTCCACCCCAAACGGGGGAGGCGGGGGAGCGGAGCGGAGTAACAAACCGACCACATATCAAGGGCGTGAGGCCCCACCAGAAGGGGAAACATGTCTCGCGAGCGGAGGGAGAGCGCAGGACCCCACGGAGCGTTAACACAACCACGGTACAAGGGCGGCGCGCCTCTCCCGGCAGGAGACGCTCCCACCCCAGCCGGGGGAGGCGGGGGAGCGGAGCGGAACAGCACACCGACCACGTGTCTAGGGCGTGAGGCCCCGCCAGGAGGGGAATCACGTCTCGCGAGCGGAGGGAGAGCGCGGGACCCTACGGCGCGTTAAAAAAACCACGGTACAAGGGCGGCGCGCCTCTCCCGGCAGGAGACGCTTCCACCCCACCAGGGGGAGGCAGGGGAGCGGAGCGGAGCAACAAACCGACCACGTATCAAGGGCGTGAGGCCCTGCCAGAAGGGGAATCACGTCTCGCGAGCGGAGGGAGAGTGCAGGACCCCACGGAGCGTTAACACAACCACGGTACAAGGGCGGCGCGCCTCTCCCGGCAGGAGACGCTTCCACCCCAGCTGGGAGAGGCTGGGGAGCGGAGTGGAGAAACAAACCGACCACGTATCAAGGGCGTGAGGCCCCACCAGGAGGGGAATCACGTCTCGTGAGCGGAGGGAGAGCGCAGGACCCCACGGAGCGTTAAAACAACCCCGGTACAAGGGCGGCGCGCCACTCCCGGCAGGAGACGCTTCCACCCCAGCCGGGGGAGGCGGGGGAGCGGAGCGGAGCAACAAACCGACCACGTATCAAGGGCGTGAGGCCCCGCCAGAAGGGGAATCACGTCTCGCGAGCGGAGGGAGAGCGCAGGACCCCACGGAGCGTTAACACAACCACGGTACAAGGGCGGCGCGCCTCTCCCGGCAGGAGACACTTCCACCCCAGCCGGGGGAGGCGGGGGAGCAGAGCGGAGCAACACACCGACCACGTGTCAAGGGCGTGAGGCCCCGCCAGGAGAGGAATCACGTCTCGCGAGCGGAGGGAGAGCGCGGGACCCCACGGCGCGTTAAAGCAACCACGGTACAAGGGCGGCGCGCCTCTCCCGGCAGGAGACGCTTCCACCCCTGCCGGAGGAGGTCACGTCTCGCGAGCGGAGGGAGAGCGCGGGACCCCACGGCGCGTTAAAGCAACCACGGTACAAGGGCGGCGCGCCTCTCCCGGCAGGAGACGCTTCCACCCCTGCCGGAGGAGGGGGTTAGCGGAGCGGAGCAACAAACCAACCACGTATCAAGGGCGTGAGGCCCCGCCAGAAGGGGAATCACGTCTCGCGAGCGGAGGGAGAGCGTGGGACCCCACGGCGCGTTAACACAACCGAGGTACAAGGGCGGCGCGCCTCTCCCGGCAGGAGACGCTTCCACCCCAGCCGGGGGAGGCGGGGGAGCGGAGCGGAGCAACAAACCGATCACGTATCAAGGGCGTGAGGCCCCGCCAGAAGGGGAATCACGTCTCGCGAGCGGAGGGAGAGCGCAGGACCCCACGGAGCGTTAACACAACCACAGTACAAGGGCGGCGCGCCTCTCCCGGCAGGAGACGCTTCCACCCCAGCCGGGGGAGGCGGGGGAGCGGAGCGGAGCAGCACACCGACCACGTGTCAAGGGTGTGAGGCCCCGCCAGGAGGGGAATCACGTCTCGCGAGCGGAGGGAGAGCGCGGGACACCACGGCGCGTTAAAACAACCACGGTACAAGGGCGGCGCGCCTCTCCCGGCAGGAGACGCTTTTACCCCTGCCGGGGGAGGCGAGGGAACGGAGCGGAGCAGCACACCGACCACGTGTCAAGGGCGTGAGGCCCCGCCAGGAGGGGAATCACGTCTCGCGAGCGGAGGAAGAGCGCGGGACCCCACGGCGCGTTATAACAACCACGGTACAAGGGCGGCGCGCCTCTCCCGGCAGGAGAAGCTTCCACCCCAGCCGGGGGAGGCGGGGGAGCGGAGCGGAGAAACAAACCGACCACGTATCAAGGGCGTGAGGCCCCACCAGGAGGAGAATCACGTCTCGCGAGCGGAGGGAGAGCGAGGGACCCCACGGCGCGTTAACACAACCGAGGTACAAGGGCGTCGCGCCTCTCCCGGCAGGAGACGCTTCCACCCCAAACGGGGGAGGCGGGGGAGCGGAGCGGAGTAACAAACCGACCACATATCAAGGGCGTGAGGCCCCACCAGAAGGGGAAACATGTCTCGCGAGCGGAGGGAGAGCGCAGGACCCCACGGAGCGTTAACACAACCACGGTACAAGGGCGGCGCGCCTCTCCCGGCAGGAGACGCTCCCACCCCAGCCGGGGGAGGCGGGGGAGCGGAGCGGAACAGCACACCGACCACGTGTCTAGGGCGTGAGGCCCCGCCAGGAGGGGAATCACGTCTCGCGAGCGGAGGGAGAGCGCGGGACCCTACGGCGCGTTAAAAAAACCACGGTACAAGGGCGGCGCGCCTCTCCCGGCAGGAGACGCTTCCACCCCACCAGGGGGAGGCAGGGGAGCGGAGCGGAGCAACAAACCGACCACGTATCAAGGGCGTGAGGCCCTGCCAGAAGGGGAATCACGTCTCGCGAGCGGAGGGAGAGTGCAGGACCCCACGGAGCGTTAACACAACCACGGTACAAGGGCGGCGCGCCTCTCCCGGCAGGAGACGCTTCCACCCCAGCTGGGAGAGGCTGGGGAGCGGAGTGGAGAAACAAACCGACCACGTATCAAGGGCGTGAGGCCCCACCAGGAGGGGAATCACGTCTCGTGAGCGGAGGGAGAGCGTTGGACCCCACGGCGCGTTAAAACAACCACGGTACAAGGGCGGCGCGCCACTCCCGGCAGGAGACGCTTCCACCCCAGCAGGGGGGGCAGGGGAGCGGAGCGGAGACACAAACCGACCACGTATCAAGGGCGTGAGGCCCCGCCAGAAGGGGAATCACGTCTCGCGAGCGGAGGGAGAGCGCAGGACCCCACGGAGCGTTAACACAACCACGGTACAAGGGCGGCGCGCCTCTCCCGGCAGGAGACGCTTCCACCCCAGCCGGGGGAGGCGGGGGAGCGGAGCGGAGCAGCACACCGACCACGTGTCAAGGGCGTGAGGCCCCGCCAGGAGGGGAATCACGTCTCGCGAGCGGAGGGAGAGCGCGGGACCCCACGGCGCGTTAAAGCAACCACGGTACAAGGGCGGCGCGCCTCTCCCGGCAGGAGACGCTTCCACCCCTGCCGGGGGAGGCGGGGGAGCGGAGCGGTGCAACAAACCGACCACGTATTAAGGGCGTGAGGCCCCGCCAGAAGGGGAATCACGTCTCGCCAGCGGAGGGAGAGCACGGGACCCCACGGCGCGTTAACACAACTTAGGTACAAGGGCGTCGCCCCTCTCCCGGCAGGAGACGCTTCCACCCCAGCCGGGTGAGGCGGAGGAGCGGAGCGGAGAAACAAACCGACCACGTATCAAGGGCGTGAGGCCCCACCAGGAGGGGAATCACGTCTCGCGAGCGGAGGGAGAGCGTTGGACCCCACGGCGCGTTAAAACAACCACGGTACAAGGGCGGCGCGCCACTCCCGGCAGGAGACACTTCCACCCCATCAGGGGGAGGCCGGGGAGCGGAGCGGAGACACAAACCGACCACGTATCAAGGGCGTGAGGCCCCGCCAGAAGGGGAATCACGTCTCGCGAGCGGAGGGAGAGCGCAGGACCCCACGGAGCGTTAACACAACCACAGTACAAGGGCGGCGCGCCTCTCCCGGCAGGAGACGCTTCCACCCCAGCCGGGGGAGGCGGGGGAGCGGAGCGGAGCAGCACACCGACCACGTGTCAAGGGTGTGAGGCCCCGCCAGGAGGGGAATCACGTCTCGCGAGCGGAGGGAGAGCGCGGGACACCACGGCGCGTTAAAACAACCACGGTACAAGGGCGGCGCGCCTCTCCCGGCAGGAGACGCTTTTACCCCTGCCGGGGGAGGCGGGGGAGCGGAGCGGAGCAGCACACCGACCACGTGTCAAGGGCGTGAGGCCCCGCCAGGAGGGGAATCACGTCTCGCGAGCGGAGGGAGAGCGCGGGACCCCACGGCGCGTTAAAGCAACCACGGTACAAGGGCGGCGCGCCTCTCCCGGCAGGAGACGCTTCCACCCCTGCCGGGGGAGGCGGGGGAGCGGAGCGGAGCAACAAACCGACCACGTATCAAGGGCGTGAGGCCCCGCCAGAAGGGGAATCACGTCTCGCCAGCGGAGGGAGAGCGCGGGACCCCACGGCGCGTTAACACAACCGAGGAACAAGGGCGTCGCGCCTCTCCCGGCAGGAGACGCTTCCACCCCAGCCGGGTGAGGCGGGGGAGCGGAGCGGAGAAACAAACCGACCACGTATCAAGGGCGTGAGGCCCCACCAGGAGGGGAATCACGTCTCGCGAGCGGAGGGAGAGCGTTGGACCCCACAGCGCGTTAAAACAACCACGGTACAAGGGCGGCGCGCCACTCCCGGCAGGAAATGCTTCCACCCCAGCAGGGGGAGGCCGGGGAGCGGAGCGGAGACACAAACCGACCACGTATCAAGGGCGTGAGGCCCCGCCAGAAGGGGAATCACGTCTCGCGAGCGGAGGGAGAGCGCAGGACCCCACGGAGCGTTAACACAACCACGGTACAAGGGCGGCGCGCCTCTCCCGGCAGGAGACGCATCCACCCCAGCCGGGGGAGGCGGGGGAGCGGAGCGGAGCAGCACACCGACCACATGTCAAGGGCGTGAGGCCCCGCCAGGAGGGGAATCACGTCTCGCGATTGGAGGGAGAGCGTTGGACCCCACGGCGCGTTAAAACAACCACGGTACAAGGGCGGCGCGCCACTCCCGGCAGGAGACGCTTCCACCCCAGCCGGGGGAGGCAGGGGAGCGGAGCGGAGACACAAACCGACCACGTATCAAGGGCGTGAGGCCCCGCCAGAAGGGGAATCACGTCTCGCGAGCGGAGGGAGAGCGCAGGACCCCACGGAGCGTTAACACAACCACGGTACAAGGGCGGCGCGCCTCTCCCGGCAGGAGACGCTTTTACCCCTGCCGGGGGAGGCGGGGGAGCGGAGCGGAGCAGCACACCGACCACGTGTCAAGGGCGTGAGGCCCCGCCAGGAGGGGAATCACGTCTCGCGAGCGGAGGGAGAGCGCGGGACCCCACGGCGCGTTAAAGCAACCACGGTACAAGGGCGGCGCGCCTCTCCCGGCAGGAGACGCTTCCACCCCTGCCGGGGGAGGCGGGGGAGCGGAGCGGAGCAACAAACCGACCACGTATCAAGGGCGTGAGGCCCCGCCAGAAGGGGAATCACGTCTCGCCAGCGGAGGGAGAGCGCGGGACCCCACGGCGCGTTAACACAACCGAGGAACAAGGGCGTCGCGCCTCTCCCGGCAGGAGACGCTTCCACCCCAGCCGGGTGAGGCGGGGGAGCGGAGCGGAGAAACAAACCGACCACGTATCAAGGGCGTGAGGCCCCACCAGAAAAGGAATCACGTCTCACGAGCGGAGGGAGAGCGTTGGACCCCACAGCGCGTTAAAACAACCACGGTACAAGGGCGGCGCGCCACTCCCGGCAGGAGACGCTTCCACCCCAGCCGGGGGAGGCAGGGGAGCGGAGCGGAGACACAAACCGACCACGTATCAAGGGCGTGAGGCCCCGCCAGAAGGGGAATCACGTCTCGCGAGCGGAGGGAGAGCGCAGGACCCCACGGAGCGTTAACACAACCACGGTACAAGGGCGGCGCGCCTCTCCCGGCAGGAGACGCATCCACCCCAGCCGGGGGAGGCGGGGGAGCGGAGCGGAGCAGCACACCGACCACGTGTCAAGGGCGTGAGGCCCTGCCAGGAGGGGAATCACGTCTCGCGAGCGGAGGGAGAGCGCGGGACCCCACGGCGCGTTAAAACAACCACGGTACAAGGGCGGCGCGCCTCTCCCGGCAGGAGATTCTTCCACCCCTGCCGGGGGAGGCGGGGGAGCGGAGCGGAGCAACAAACCGACCACGTACGAAGGGCGTGAGGCCCCGCCAGAAGGGGAATCACGTCTCGCCAGCGGAGGGAGAGCGCGGGACCCCACGGCGCGTTAGAACAACCGAGGTACAAGGGCGTCGCGCCTCTCCCGGCAGGAGACGCTTCCACCCCAGCCGGGTGAGGCGGGGGAGCGGAGCGGAGAAACAAACCGACCACGTATCAAGGGCGTGAGGCCCCACCAGGAGGGGAATCACGTCTCGCGAGCGGAGGGAGAGCGCAGGACCCCACGGAGCGTTAACACAACCACGGTACAAGGGCGGCGCGCCTCTCCCGGCAGGAGACGCTTCCACCCCAGCTGGGAGAGGCGGGGGAGCGCCGTGGGGTCCCTCGCTCTCCCTCCGCTCGCGAGACGTGATTCCCCTTCTGGCGGGGCCTCAAGCCCTTGATACGTGGTCGGTTTCTTGCTCCGCTCCGCTCCCCCGCCTCCCCCGGCAGGGGTGGAAGCGTCTCCTGCCGGGAGAGGCGCGCCGCCCTTGTACCGTGGTTGTGTTAACGCTCCGTGGGGTCCTGCGCTCTCCCTCCGCTCGCGAGACGTGATCCCCCTTCTGGCGGGGTCTCACGCCCTTGATACGTGGTCGGTTTGTTGCTCCGCTCCGCTCCCCCGCCTCCCCCGGCTGGGGTGGAAGCGTCTCCTGCCGGGAGAGGCGCGCCGCCCTTGTACCTCGGTTGTGTTAACGCGCCGTGGGGTCCCTCGCTCTCCCTCCGCTCGCGAGATGTGATTCCCCTTCTGGCGGGGCCTCACGCCCTTGATACGTGGTCGGTTTGTTGCTCCGCTCCGCTTCCCCGCCTCCCCCGGCAGGGGTGGAAGCGTCTCCTGCCGGGAGAGGCGCGCCGCCCTTGTACCGTGGTTGTTTTAACGCGCCGTGGGGTCCCGCCCTCTCCCTCCGCTCGCGAGACGTGATTCCCCTCCTGGCGGGGCCTCACGCCCTTGACACGTGGTCGGTGTGTTGCTCCGCTCCGCTCCCCCGCCTCCCCCGGCTGGGGTGGAAGCGTCTCCTGCCGGGAGAGGCGCGCCGCCCTTGTACCGTGGTTGTGTTAACGCTCCGTGGGGTCCCTTGTACCGTGGTTGTGTTAACGCTCCGTGGGGTCCCGCGCTCTCCCTCCGCTCGCGAGACGTGATTCCCCTTCTGGCGGGGCCTCACGCCCTTGATACGTGGTCGGTTTGTGTCTCCGCTCCGCTCCCCTGCCTCCCCCTGCTGGGGTGGAAGCGTCTCCTGCCGGGAGAGGCGCGACGCCCTTGTACCTCGGTTGTGTTATCGCGCCGTGGGGTCCCGCGCTCTCCCTCCGCTCGCGAGACGTGATTCCCCTTCTGGCGGGGCCTCACGCCCTTGACACGTGGTCGGTGTGTTGCTCCGCTCCGCTCCCCCTCCTCCCCCGGCTGGGGTGGAAGCGTCTCCTGCCGGGAGAGGCGCGACGCCCTTGTACCTCGGTTGTGTTAACGCGCCGTGGGGTCCCTCGCTCTCCCTCCGCTCGCGAGACGTGATTCCCCTTCTGGCGGGGCCTCACGCCCTTGATACGTGGTCGGTTTGTGTCTCCGCTCCGCTCCCCCTCCTCCCCCGGCAGGGGTGGAAGCGTCTCCTGCCGGGAGAGGCGCGCCGCCCTTGTACCGTGGTTGCTTTAACGCGCCGTGGGGTCCCACGCTCTCCCTCCGCTCGCGAGACGTGATTCCCCTCCTGGCGGGGCCTCACGCCCTTGACACGTGGTCGGTGTGTTGCTCCGCTCCGCTCCCCCGCCTCCCCCGGCTGGGGTGGAAGCGTCTCCTGCCGGGAGAGGCGCGCCGCCCTTGTACATCGGTTGTGTTAACGCGCCGTGGGGTCCCTCGCTCTCCCTCCGCTCGCGAGACGTGATTCCCCTTCTGGCGGGGCCTCACGCCCTTGATACGTGGTCGGTTTGTGTCTCCGCTCCGCTCCCCCTCCTCCCCCGGCAGGGGTGGAAGCGTCTCCTGCCGGGAGAGGCGCGCCGCCCTTGTACCGTGGTTGTTTTAACGCGCCGTGGGTCCCGCGCTCTCCCTCCGCTCGCGAGACGTGATTCCCCTCCTGGCGGGGCATCACGCCCTTGACACGTGGTCGGTGTGCTGCTCCGCTCCGCTCCCCCGCCTCCCCCGGCTGGGGTGGAAGCGTCTCCTGCCGGGAGAGGCGCGCCGCCCTTGTACCGTGGTTGTTTTGACGCGCCGTGGGGTCCCGCGCTCTCCCTCCGCTCGCGAGACGTGATTCCCCTCCTGGCGGGGCCTCACGCCCTTGACACGTGGTCGGTGTGCTGCTCCGCTCCGCTCCCCCGCCTCCCCCGGCTGGGGTGGAAGCGTCTCCTGCCGGGAGAGGCGCGCCGCCCTTGTACCGTGGTTGTGTTAACGCTCCGTGGGGTCCTGCGCTCTCCCCCCGCTCGCGAGACGTGATTCCCCTTCTGGCGGGGCCTCACGCCCTTGATACGTGGTCGGTTTGTGTCTCCGCTCCACTCCCCTGCCTCCCCCTGCTGGGGTGGAAGCGTCTCCTGCCGGGAGTGGCGCGCCGCCCTTGTACCGTGGTTGTTTTAACGCGCCGTGGGGTCCAACGCTCTCCCTCCGCTCGCGAGACGTGATTCCCCTCCTGGTGGGGCCTCACGCCCTTGATACGTGGTCGGTTTGTTTCTCCGCTCCGCTCCCCCGCCTCACCCGGCTGGGGTGGAAGCGTCTCCTGCCGGGAGAGGCGCGACGCCCTTGTACCTCGGTTGTGTTAACGCGCCGTGGGGTCCCTCGCTCTCCCTCCGCTCGCGAGACGTGATTCCCCTTCTGGCGGGGCCTCACGCCCTTGATACGTGGTCGGTTTGTGTCTCCGCTCCGCTCCCCCTCCTCCCCCGGCAGGGGTGGAAGCGTCTCCTGCCGGGAGAGGCGCGCCGCCCTTGTACCGTGGTTGCTTTAACGCGCCGTGGGGTCCCACGCTCTCCCTCCGCTCGCGAGACGTGATTCCCCTCCTGGCGGGGCCTCACGCCCTTGACACGTGGTCGGTGTGTTGCTCCGCTCCGCTCCCCCGCCTCCCCCGGCTGGGGTGGAAGCGTCTCCTGCCGGGAGAGGCGCGCCGCCCTTGTACATCGGTTGTGTTAACGCGCCGTGGGGTCCCTCGCTCTCCCTCCGCTCGCGAGACGTGATTCCCCTTCTGGCGGGGCCTCACGCCCTTGATACGTGGTCGGTTTGTGTCTCCGCTCCGCTCCCCCTCCTCCCCCGGCAGGGGTGGAAGCGTCTCCTGCCGGGAGAGGCGCGCCGCCCTTGTACCGTGGTTGTTTTAACGCGCCGTGGGTCCCGCGCTCTCCCTCCGCTCGCGAGACGTGATTCCCCTCCTGGCGGGGCATCACGCCCTTGACACGTGGTCGGTGTGCTGCTCCGCTCCGCTCCCCCGCCTCCCCCGGCTGGGGTGGAAGCGTCTCCTGCCGGGAGAGGCGCGCCGCCCTTGTACCGTGGTTGTGTTAACGCTCCGTGGGGTCCCGCGCTCTCCCTCCGCTCGCGAGACGTGATTCCCCTTCTGGCGGGGCCTCACGCCCTTGATACGTGGTCGGTTTGTGTCTCCGCTCCGCTCCCCTGCCTCCCCCTGCTGGGGTGGAAGCGTCTCCTGCCGGGAGAGGCGCGACGCCCTTGTACCTCGGTTGTGTTATCGCGCCGTGGGGTCCCGCGCTCTCCCTCCGCTCGCGAGACGTGATTCCCCTTCTGGCGGGGCCTCACGCCCTTGACACGTGGTCGGTGTGTTGCTCCGCTCCGCTCCCCCTCCTCCCCCGGCTGGGGTGGAAGCGTCTCCTGCCGGGAGAGGCGCGACGCCCTTGTACCTCGGTTGTGTTAACGCGCCGTGGGGTCCCTCGCTCTCCCTCCGCTCGCGAGACGTGATTCCCCTTCTGGCGGGGCCTCACGCCCTTGATACGTGGTCGGTTTGTGTCTCCGCTCCGCTCCCCCTCCTCCCCCGGCAGGGGTGGAAGCGTCTCCTGCCGGGAGAGGCGCGCCGCCCTTGTACCGTGGTTGCTTTAACGCGCCGTGGGGTCCCACGCTCTCCCTCCGCTCGCGAGACGTGATTCCCCTCCTGGCGGGGCCTCACGCCCTTGACACGTGGTCGGTGTGTTGCTCCGCTCCGCTCCCCCGCCTCCCCCGGCTGGGGTGGAAGCGTCTCCTGCCGGGAGAGGCGCGCCGCCCTTGTACATCGGTTGTGTTAACGCGCCGTGGGGTCCCTCGCTCTCCCTCCGCTCGCGAGACGTGATTCCCCTTCTGGCGGGGCCTCACGCCCTTGATACGTGGTCGGTTTGTGTCTCCGCTCCGCTCCCCCTCCTCCCCCGGCAGGGGTGGAAGCGTCTCCTGCCGGGAGAGGCGCGCCGCCCTTGTACCGTGGTTGTTTTAACGCGCCGTGGGTCCCGCGCTCTCCCTCCGCTCGCGAGACGTGATTCCCCTCCTGGCGGGGCATCACGCCCTTGACACGTGGTCGGTGTGCTGCTCCGCTCCGCTCCCCCGCCTCCCCCGGCTGGGGTGGAAGCGTCTCCTGCCGGGAGAGGCGCGCCGCCCTTGTACCGTGGTTGTTTTGACGCGCCGTGGTGTCCCGCGCTCTCCCTCCGCTCGCGAGACGTGATTCCCCTCCTGGCGGGGCCTCACGCCCTTGACACGTGGTCGGTGTGCTGCTCCGCTCCGCTCCCCCGCCTCCCCCGGCTGGGGTGGAAGCGTCTCCTGCCGGGAGAGGCGCGCCGCCCTTGTACCGTGGTTGTGTTAACGCTCCGTGGGGTCCTGCGCTCTCCCCCCGCTCGCGAGACGTGATTCCCCTTCTGGCGGGGCCTCACGCCCTTGATACTTGGTCGGTTTGTGTCTCCGCTCCGCTCCCCTGCCTCCCCCTGCTGGGGTGGAAGCGTCTCCTGCCGGGAGTGGCGCGCCGCCCTTGTACCGTGGTTGTTTTAACGCGCCGTGGGGTCCAACGCTCTCCCTCCGCTCGCGAGACGTGATTCCCCTCCTGGTGGGGCCTCACGCCCTTGATACGTGGTCGGTTTGTTTCTCCGCTCCGCTCCCCCGCCTCACCCGGCTGGGGTGGAAGCGTCTCCTGCCGGGAGAGGCGCGACGCCCTTGTACCTCGGTTGTGTTAACGCGCCGTGGGGTCCCTCGCTCTCCCTCCGCTCGCGAGACGTGATTCCCCTTCTGGCGGGGCCTCACGCCCTTGATACGTGGTCGGTTTGTGTCTCCGCTCCGCTCCCCCTCCTCCCCCGGCAGGGGTGGAAGCGTCTCCTGCCGGGAGAGGCGCGCCGCCCTTGTACCGTGGTTGCTTTAACGCGCCGTGGGGTCCCACGCTCTCCCTCCGCTCGCGAGACGTGATTCCCCTCCTGGCGGGGCCTCACGCCCTTGACACGTGGTCGGTGTGTTGCTCCGCTCCGCTCCCCCGCCTCCCCCGGCTGGGGTGGAAGCGTCTCCTGCCGGGAGAGGCGCGCCGCCCTTGTACATCGGTTGTGTTAACGCGCCGTGGGGTCCCTCGCTCTCCCTCCGCTCGCGAGACGTGATTCCCCTTCTGGCGGGGCCTCACGCCCTTGATACGTGGTCGGTTTGTGTCTCCGCTCCGCTCCCCCTCCTCCCCCGGCAGGGGTGGAAGCGTCTCCTGCCGGGAGAGGCGCGCCGCCCTTGTACCGTGGTTGTTTTAACGCGCCGTGGGTCCCGCGCTCTCCCTCCGCTCGCGAGACGTGATTCCCCTCCTGGCGGGGCATCACGCCCTTGACACGTGGTCGGTGTGCTGCTCCGCTCCGCTCCCCCGCCTCCCCCGGCTGGGGTGGAAGCGTCTCCTGCCGGGAGAGGCGCGCCGCCCTTGTACCGTGGTTGTTTTGACGCGCCGTGGTGTCCCGCGCTCTCCCTCCGCTCGCGAGACGTGATTCCCCTCCTGGCGGGGCCTCACGCCCTTGACACGTGGTCGGTGTGCTGCTCCGCTCCGCTCCCCCGCCTCCCCCGGCTGGGGTGGAAGCGTCTCCTGCCGGGAGAGGCGCGCCGCCCTTGTACCGTGGTTGTGTTAACGCTCCGTGGGGTCCTGCGCTCTCCCCCCGCTCGCGAGACGTGATTCCCCTTCTGGCGGGGCCTCACGCCCTTGATACGTGGTCGGTTTGTGTCTCCGCTCCGCTCCCCTGCCTCCCCCTGCTGGGGTGGAAGCGTCTCCTGCCGGGAGTGGCGCGCCGCCCTTGTACCGTGGTTGTTTTAACGCGCCGTGGGGTCCAACGCTCTCCCTCCGCTCGCGAGACGTGATTCCCCTCCTGGTGGGGCCTCACGCCCTTGATACGTGGTCGGTTTGTTTCTCCGCTCCGCTCCCCCGCCTCACCCGGCTGGGGTGGAAGCGTCTCCTGCCGGGAGAGGCGCGACGCCCTTGTACCTCGGTTGTGTTAACGCGCCGTGGGGTCCCTCGCTCTCCCTCCGCTCGCGAGACGTGATTCCCCTTCTGGCGGGGCCTCACGCCGTTGATACGTGGTCGGTTTGTGTCTCCGCTCCGCTCCCCCTCCTCCCCCGGCAGGGGTGGAAGCGTCTCCTGCCGGGAGAGGCGCGCCGCCCTTGTACCGTGGTTGCTTTAACGCGCCGTGGGGTCCCACGCTCTCCCTCCGCTCGCGAGACGTGATTCCCCTCCTGGCGGGGCCTCACGCCCTTGACACGTGGTCGGTGTGTTGCTCCGCTCCGCTCCCCCGCCTCCCCCGGCTGGGGTGGAAGCGTCTCCTGCCGGGAGAGGCGCGCCGCCCTTGTATATCGGTTGTGTTAACGCGCCGTGGGGTCCCTCGCTCTCCCTCCGCTCGCGAGACGTGATTCCCCTTCTGGCGGGGCCTCACGCCCTTGATACGTGGTCGGTTTGTGTCTCCGCTCCGCTCCCCCTCCTCCCCCGGCAGGGGTGGAAGCGTCTCCTGCCGGGAGAGGCGCGCCGCCCTTGTACCGTGGTTGTTTTAACGCGCCGTGGGTCCCGCGCTCTCCCTCCGCTCGCGAGACGTGATTCCCCTCCTGGCGGGGCATCACGCCCTTGACACGTGGTCGGTGTGCTGCTCCGCTCCGCTCCCCCGCCTCCCCCGGCTGGGGTGGAAGCGTCTCCTGCCGGGAGAGGCGCGCCGCCCTTGTACCGTGGTTGTGTTAACGCTCCGTGGGGTCCCGCGCTCTCCCTCCGCTCGCGAGACGTGATTCCCCTTCTGGCGGGGCCTCACGCCCTTGATACGTGGTCGGTTTGTGTCTCCGCTCCGCTTCCCTGCCTCCCCCTGCTGGGGTGGAAGCGTCTCCTGCCGGGAGAGGCGCGACGCCCTTGTACCTCGGTTGTGTTATCGCGCCGTGGGGTCCCGCGCTCTCCCTCCGCTCGCGAGACGTGATTCCCCTTCTGGCGGGGCCTCACGCCCTTGACACGTGGTCGGTGTGTTGCTCCGCTCCGCTCCCCCTCCTCCCCCGGCTGGGGTGGAAGCGTCTCCTGCCGGGAGAGGCGCGACGCCCTTGTACCTCGGTTGTTTTAACGCGCCGTGGGGTCCCTCGCTCTCCCTCCGCTCGCGAGACGTGATTCCCCTTCTGGCGGGGCCTCACGCCCTTGATACGTGGTCGGTTTGTGTCTCCGCTCCGCTCCCCCTCCTCCCCCGGCAGGGGTGGAAGCGTCTCCTGCCGGGAGAGGCGCGCCGCCCTTGTACCGTGGTTGTTTTAACGCGCCGTGGGTCCCGCGCTCTCCCTCCGCTCGCGAGACGTGATTCCCCTCCTGGCGGGGCATCACGCCCTTGACACGTGGTCGGTGTGCTGCTCCGCTCCGCTCCCCCGCCTCCCCCGGCTGGGGTGGAAGCGTCTCCTGCCGGGAGAGGCGCGCCGCCCTTGTACCGTGGTTGTGTTAACGCTCCGTGGGGTCCCGCGCTCTCCCTCCGCTCGCGAGACGTGATTCCCCTTCTGGCGGGGCCTCACGCCCTTGATACGTGGTCGGTTTGTGTCTCCGCTCCGCTCCCCTGCCTCCCCCTGCTGGGGTGGAAGCGTCTCCTGCCGGGAGAGGCGCGACGCCCTTGTACCTCGGTTGTGTTATCGCGCCGTGGGGTCCCGCGCTCTCCCTCCGCTCGCGAGACGTGATTCCCCTTCTGGCGGGGCCTCACGCCCTTGACACGTGGTCGGTGTGTTGCTCCGCTCCGCTCCCCCTCCTCCCCCGGCTGGGGTGGAAGCGTCTCCTGCCGGGAGAGGCGCGCCGCCCTTGTACCGTGGTTGTGTTATCGCTCCGTGGGGTCCTGCGCTCTCCCTCCGCTCGCGAGACGTGATTCCCCTTCTGGCGGGGCCTCACGCCCTTGATACGTGGTCGGTTTGTGTCTCCGCTCCGCTCCCCTGCCTCCCCCTGCTGGGGTGGAAGCGTCTCCTGCCGGGAGTGGCGCGCCGCCCTTGTACCGTGGTTGTTTTAACGCGCCGTGGGGTCCAACGCTCTCCCTCCGCTCGCGAGACGTGATTCCCCTCCTGGTGGGGCCTCACGCCCTTGATACGTGGTCGGTTTGTTTCTCCGCTCCGCTCCCCCGCCTCACCCGGCTGGGGTGGAAGCGTCTCCTGCCGGGAGAGGCGCGACGCCCTTGTTCCTCGGTTGTGTTAACGCGCCGTGGGGTCCCGCGCTCTCCCTCCGCTGGCGAGACGTGATTCCCCTTCTGGCGGGGCCTCACGCCCTTGATACGTGGTCGGTTTGTTGCTCCGCTCCGCTCCCCCGCCTCCCCCGGCAGGGGTGGAAGCGTCTCCTGCCGGGAGAGGCGCGCCGCCCTTGTACCGTGGTTGCTTTAACGCGCCGTGGTGTCCCGCGCTCTCCCTCCGCTCGCGAGACGTGATTCCCCTCCTGGCGGGGCCTCACGCCCTTGACACGTGGTCGGTGTGCTGCTCCGCTCCGCTCCCCCGCCTCCCCCGGCTGGGGTGGAAGCGTCTCCTGCCGGGAGAGGCGCGCCGCCCTTGTACCGTGGTTGTGTTAACGCTCCGTGGGGTTCTGCGCTCTCCCTCCGCTCGCGAGACGTGATTCCCCTTCTGGCGGGGCCTCACGCCCTTGATACGTGGTCGTTTTGTGTCTCCGCTCCGCTCCCCTGCCTCCCCCTGCTGGGGTGGAAGCGTCTCCTGCCGGGAGTGGCGCGCCGCCCTTGTACCGTGGTTGTTTTAACGCGCCGTGGGGTCCAACGCTCTCCCTCCGCTGGCGAGACGTGATTCCCCTTCTGGCGGGGCCTCACGCCCTTGATACGTGGTCGGTTTGTTGCTCCGCTCCGCTCCCCCGCCTCCCCCGGCAGGGGTGGAAGCGTCTCCTGCCGGGAGAGGCGCGCCGCCCTTGTACCGTGGTTGCTTTAACGCGCCGTGGTGTCCCGCGCTCTCCCTCCGCTCGCGAGACGTGATTCCCCTCCTGGCGGGGCCTCACGCCCTTGACACGTGGTCGGTGTGCTGCTCCGCTCCGCTCCCCCGGCTGGGGTGGAAGCGTCTCCTGCCGGGAGAGGCGCGCCGCCCTTGTACCGTGGTTGTGTTAACGCTCCGTGGGGTCCTGCGCTCTCCCTCCGCTCGCGAGACGTGATTCCCCTTCTGGCGGGGCCTCACGCCCTTGATACGTGGTCGGTTTGTGTCTCCGCTCCGCTCCCCTGCCTCCCCCCGCTGGGGTGGAAGCGTCTCCTGCCGGGAGTGGCGCGCCGCCCTTGTACCGTGGTTGTTTTAACGCGCCGTGGGGTCCAACGCTCTCCCTCCGCTCGCGAGACGTGATTCCCCTCCTGGTGGGGCCTCACGCCCTTGATACGTGGTCGGTGTGCTGCTCCGCTCCGCTCCCCCGCCTCCCCCGGCAGGGGTGGCAGCGTCTCCTGCCGGGAGAGGCGCGCCGCCCTTGTACCGTGGTTGTTTTAACGCGCCGTGGGGTCCCGCGCTCTCCCTCCGCTCGCGAGACGTGATTCCCCTCCTGGCGGGGCCTCACGCCCTTGACACGTGGTCGGTGTGCTGCTCCGCTCCGCTCCCCCGCCTCCCCCGGCTGGGGTGGAAGCGTCTCCTGCCGGGAGAGGCGCGCCGCCCTTGTACCGTGGTTGTGTTAACGCTCCGTGGGGTCCTGCGCTCTCCCTCCGCTCGCGAGACGTGATTCCCCTTCTGGCGGGGCCTCACGCCCTTGACACGTGGTCGGTTTGTTGCTCCGCTCCGCTCCCCCGCCTCCTCCAGCTGGGGTGGAAGTGCCGTGGTTGTGTTAACGCGCCGTGGGGTCCCGCGCTCTCCCTCCGCTCGCGAGACGTGATTTCCCTTCTGGCGGGGCCTCACGCCCTTGACACGTGGTCGGTTTGTTGGTCCGCTCCGCTCCCCCAGGCAAGGTTCCCCGCCGGCAGGGGCTTGACCCCGTTGAGACGTGGCGGCATGTCCGTGGGGGTGCTTCGGTGTCCCGCGCGCTTCTCTGCTGTGGGAGGGTTGACGCCGTTGATGTAGCGCGCCTGGGGCGGCTGGTCGGGGAAACCTGCTGGGAGGGCCTTGGCGCCGTTAAAAGGGTAGGGGCTGCGGTGCCACGAAATCCGGGGAAAAGTCGTGAAAAGTGGAAGTTCAGGGCCAAAGTGGTCTACGGCGTCAAGGTGCTCCCGCGCTGGGAGGTAACCCAGGACCCCCTGATTCCGTCAATGTCGCACCAGGTTTCGGAAGCAACCTGCACCGAGGTCCCGTTTGCAAATATAGTAAGGAGGTCGGGTCTCAGGCCACCCGACCTACTACCTTGACGGGCTGATGAAGCTCCTCGGCGTGCGCGCTATCTCCGCCTTAACCCTGTTGAGATGAGACGATCCTTGGGTGGGGGTGAGGTTCGGAGGCGCACGTTTAACACCTCCAGAGGCTTGACGAGGTCATGGAGGTGTCTATCGAGGTTCATTCATTGATTCATTGGTGAGGCAATGAAGGAAAACCACCCGCTTTGGAGGTTGCCGGGCGGCACACGTGTCCCATGACGTATGCGTTTCGACGCTGCTAGGCGCGGTGCCGGTCCTTTGCTCCTCTGAGGGCCCGCTTGAGAGGTTGCCGGACGGTACACGTGTCCCATGACGTATGCGTTTCGACGCTGCTAGGCGCGGTGCCGGTCCTCTGCTCCTCTGAGGGCCCGCTTGAGAGGTTGCCGGACGGTACACGTGTCCCATGACGTATGCGTTTCGACGCTGCTAGGCGCGGTGCCGGTCCTCTGCTCCTCTGAGAGCCCGCTTTGGAGGTTGCCGGACGGCACACGTGTCCCATGACGTATGCGTTTCGACGCTGCTAGGCGCGGTGCCGGTCCTCTGCTCCTCTGAGGGCCCGCTTGAGAGGTTGCCGGACGGCACACGTGTCCCATGACGTATGCGTTTCGACGCTGCTAGGCGCGGTGCCGGTCCTCTGCTCCTCTGAGGGCCCGCTTTGGAGGTTGCCGGACGGCACACGTGTCCCATGACGTATGCGTTTCGACGCTGCTAGGCGCGGTGCCGGTCCTCAGCTCCTAATGATATCAACAAGAGTCCCATGCCACTCTTGTTCGCGCTGTTGCGAGCCTGGGCGTGCGCTTTCCACGTTAACCCCGACGGGATGATTCGGGTGGGGGGTTAACGTGACGCACCCTTACTATATATGTATGAATGGATTATGGATTTGACACCGTTAAGTGCCTAGACGAGGTGGGCTTCTTAATGCGTGTCGTGCTCGCAACAGCTGCGGCGGCGGCAAGCCGCTCTGAGAACCACCCCAACAGTTGTTACGCTATGGAGGTTGCTGGGTTGCACTCGCGTACCATGACGCACGTGAATCACCTCTGCTAGGCGCGGTGCGCGTCCCCCTCCTCCTGGCGTCAACTGTCCGAGAGGTCCTCGTCTCCTCTCGTCTCCTCTCCTTTGGATGAGAAGCGTCACGGCATTAGCTGCGGCTCCTCGTGGCGGCGCACACGGTGTGTGAGGTTTGTGTGTGTGCCAAAGCGAGTTTGCCTTGAATGCAGCGACCCCTCTTGTTTGGTGATGGTTACTCCACTCCCCGTGCGATTGATCATCTCGAGGGTTGTACCGTGGAGGGACGGTCACCCTGGTTCCTGAACTGACGCAGCTTCTATCGAGCGGTCGGTTGGAACGAAGCACCTCACGCTGTTTTTTTAGCGGGCTATGACGCTTTGCTGCAGCTGCTGCTGCTGCCGCTTGTTAAGGGGCGGGACAAGCTTGAGGGCAGCAGCAGCACGTGGTAGTAGCAGCAGCCTGCGGGGCAATGACTGTGTGCAATGAGAGTTATTGCCTGGTGCCAAGGAGGAACACGGCGATATGCCTGGCTTGTTTCTGCTGCGGCTCGTCTCCGTGGAAGGGGCACACGGAAGATAAAATGACTTACTTGTATGAATAAAAAATAAGAGACGACGAGCAAGAGCTGGGCGCAGCAAGTACCAACAAATGAGTAGTGAATGAACTTCACAATGAAGGATTTAAAATGGTGCTTTGCTGCGAGCTCGTCTCCGTGGAAGGGGCACACGGAAGATAAAATGACTTGTATGAATAAAAAATAAGAGACGACGAGCAAGAGCTGGGCGCAGCAAGTACCAACAAATGAGTAGTGAATGAACTTCACAATGAAGGATTTAAAATGGTGCTTTGCTGCGAGCTCGTCTCCGTGGAAGGGGCACACGGAAGAGAGAGAGAGAGAGAGAGACAGACAGAGAGAGAGAAAGAAACGAGCAAGCAAGCAAGCCAGTGGTGTTCAATGTGTTACCTTACCTGGTACCCTGCCAGAAAAAAAAAAAAAAAAATCAAAAACAGCTCTAACGATGCTTCGCTGCGGGAGGGCGCAGCAAGTATCCACAAAGGAGAGATGACCTCCTTTATTTTTTTTTTTTTAAGTTGAGAAGGGACGCGGCGTCGACAGACCTTTGGGGTCCGACGCTTCGCGATTTCCTGGTGGCTCTCTTACTACACTTTTGAGTGTCAGAAAGTCATGGCAATGGAATTGAAAGTGGAAAGGAGCAGCAGCAGCATGCCGTCTAGGCTACGGCTGGCTGGTGGGGGTGGCTTGAAGCCACCTTCCACCGAGTCATGTTGTTTCTGGGTAATCTCGCAGCAGCCGTCGTCGTCGTCAAGGCTACGACGGCGGCTCCGCTGCTACTATACTACTCGTGTCTGTTGTTCCCCGCCTCGGGGAGCTTCGCCGACCGTGGGTAGTGTTGGTGTGTCCATACTGCCTCGACCGTGCGTGCCCCGAGGTCGGGCTGTCGTCAGCGCAGGGCTGCTGCGGCTCTTGACGGGCCGTGGCTTAAGTGATGCTTAAGTGAACTTACCCTTGCGTCTGCGGCGGCCGTTGGGAGAGAGAGAGACCTCGTTGCCTCGTCACGACGGCGTTCGTGCTTGGCCTCGTTGTCTTCTGGCCTCGGTAGTGCCGGACTGTGTGTGTGTGTGCGTGGTTGTTGTAGTCCCCGCCTCGGGGAAGGTCGCCGACCGTGGGTAGTGTTGGTGTGTCCATACTGCCTCGACCGTGCGTGCCCCGAGGTCGGGCTGTCGTCAGCGCAGGGCTGCTGCGGCTCTTGACGGGCCGTAGCTTAAGTGATGCTTAAGTGAACTTACCCTTGCGTCTGCGGCGGCCGTTGGGACGTGCACCTCCTTGTTTTTGTCCCCGCCTCGGGGAAGGTCGCCGACCGTGGGTAGTGTTGGCGTGTCCATACTGCCTCGACCGTGCGTGCCCCGAGGTCGGGCTGTCGTCAGCGCAGGGCTGCTGCGGCTCTTGACGGGCCGTAGCTTAAGTGATGCTTAAGTGAACTTACCCTTGCGTCTGCGGCGGCCGTTGGGACGTGCGCGACAACCCCCACCACCTGGTCTGTGGCCAGCAAGGGCTCCTCTTCCTCCTGTTGTTAGTATTCCCCGCCTCGAGGAGCGGCGCCGACGATGGGTACTGTTGGTTGTTTCCACACTGCTCCGACTGTGCGCGCCTCGAGGTCCGGGCTGTCGTCAGCGCAGGGCTGCTGCGGCTCTTGACGGGCCGTGGCTTAAGTGATGCTTAAGTGAACTTACCCTTGTGTCTGCGGCAGCCGATGGGAAGAGGAAGGGAGGAGCCGTGATGTGATGTGATGGGTAGTGGTAGCAGGCAGCAACCGATTTCCAGTGCACAATGAATGAAGGGGCTGCTGCTCTCTGTCTGGATGAGCGCGCAAAAACCAAAATTGAATGAATAATCATGATGAGGGGATTGACAGATTGAGAGAGGGGGCCGTCATCGTGATGATGGCGGCGGCCCAGCAAACAAACCAACACAGACCAAGGCAAAAAAACCAAACCAAACCAAACCAAAATGCAAGAGGTGTCAGACAAACAAAGTGAGTGAGAGTGGGAGAGAAAGGAGAACGATGGTGGCGTTCTTCCTATAACCTAAGGCCAAAGAAAGCAAAACCCATAAACAAAACTACCTGGTTGATCCTGCCAGTAGTCATATGCTTGTCTCAAAGATTAAGCCATGCATGTCTAAGTACAAGCCCAATTAAGGTGAAACCGCGAATGGCTCATTAAATCAGCTATGATTCATTGGATCTGTAGCCCACACTTACTTGGATAACTGTGGTAATTCTAGAGCTAATACATGCATCACGTCTCTGACCGCAAGGGAAGAGCGCTTTTATTAGTTCAAAACCGGTCGGGCCTCGGTCCGCCAACCCCACCGTGTTGAATCTGAATAACTTGTGGCTGAGCGCACGGCCTCCAGTGCCGGCGCCGCCTCTTTCAAGTGTCTGCCTTATCAGCTTTCGATTGTAGGCTATGCGCCTACAATGGCTATAACGGGTAACGGGGAATCAGGGTTCGATTCCGGAGAGGGAGCCTGAGAAACGGCTACCACATCTAAGGAAGGCAGCAGGCACGCAAATTACCCACTCCCGGCACGGGGAGGTAGTGACGAAAAATAACGATGCGAGACTCATCCGAGGCCTCGCAATCGGAATGAGTACACTTTAAATCCTTTAACGAGGACCCATTGGAGGGCAAGTCTGGTGCCAGCAGCCGCGGTAATTCCAGCTCCAATAGCGTATATTAAAGTTGTTGCGGTTAAAAAGCTCGTAGTTGGATTTCAGTTCTGGACTGACGGTTCACCGCCCGGTGCACACTGTCACGCTCCGAACAGCCGTAACACAGCCCGCTGGCTCGCACGGGGTGCTCTTCACCGGGTGTCCCGCGTGGCCGGCAGAGTTTACTTTGAAAAAATTAGAGTGCTCAAAGCAGGCTACACTGATGGCCTGAATGCCTATGCATGGAATAATGGAATAGGACCTCGGTTCTATTTTGTCGGTTTTCTGAACCCGAGGTAATGACTAATAGGAACAGGCGGGGGCATTCGTATTGCGACGCTAGAGGTGAAATTCTTGGACCGTCGCAAGACGAACTACTGCGAAAGCATTTGCCAAGGATGTTTTCATTAATCAAGAACGAAAGTTAGAGGTTCGAAGGCGATCAGATACCGCCCTAGTTCTAACCATAAACGATGCTGACCAGCGATCCGCCGGTGTTATTCCCATGACCCGGCGGGCAGCTTCCGGGAAACCAAAGTCTTTGGGTTCCGGGGGAAGTATGGTTGCAAAGCTGAAACTTAAAGGAATTGACGGAAGGGCACCACCAGGAGTGGAGCCTGCGGCTTAATTTGACTCAACACGGGGAACCTCACCAGGCCCAGACACCGGAAGGATTGACAGATTGAGAGCTCTTTCTCGATTCGGTGGGTGGTGGTGCATGGCCGTTCTTAGTTGGTGGAGCGATTTGTCTGGTTAATTCCGATAACGAACGAGACTCTGGCCTACTAACTAGTCGACGGATCTCCAGCAATTGGTGTCCAGTTCGCAGCTTCTTCTTAGAGGGATAAGCGGCAATTCTAGCCGCACGAGATTGAGCAATAACAGGTCTGTGATGCCCTTAGATGTTCTGGGCCGCACGCGCGCTACACTGAAGGGATCAACGTGTCCTCCCCCTCCGAGAGGAGCGGGTAACCCGTTGAAATCCTTTCATGATAGGGATTGGGGTTTGCAATTGTCTCCCATGAACGAGGAATTCCCAGTAAGCGCAAGTCATGAGCTTGCGTTGATTACGTCCCTGCCCTTTGTACACACCGCCCGTCGCTACTACCGATTGAATGATTTAGTGAGGCCTTCGGACTGGCGCTCTTGGATGCCGGGCCTGCGTCGCGGTCAGTTCTGCTGCCGCCGCTGGGCTCTTTCGGCGCCTCGAGCTGACGGAAAGATGTCCAAACTTGATCATTTAGAGGAAGTAAAAGTCGTAACAAGGTTTCCGTAGGTGAACCTGCGGAAGGATCATTAACGTGTTGTTGGTTTTGAAGGCGAACCCCACACTCAAAATAGAGCTAATACAAATAATGGGTGGTCGCGGTTCGCTCAAGCAGCGAGCCGTTGACCTGTTGGCGGGGCAAAAGGTGGTGCCCTGCCCGCCCAAAAAAAAAAAAAAAAAAAGGAAAGAGAGAGGGAAACCTTTCTTTTTCCGCTTCTTCTCCCCGCGCTCCGTGCCGGAGCGTGGGGTAGACCAACTGTTGTTACTTACACACCACGCCCACGGGAAACCACGGCGTTTGGTGCCTCCGTCGTCGCCGTAGTAGTGGCTAGGTGAGCCCGCTGGTTAATTCCGATAACGGCGACGATGACGGTCGGAGGAGAAGTTGGTGGTGGGTCCCGCCGCGAGGCCCACTCCTCTTCTACTAACCCCGATCGCCTCCCGTGCTGCGGGAGGGAAGGCACCACTCGTCCCCGGCGTTTGGTGCCTCCATCGTCGCCGTAGTAGTGGCTAGGTGAGCCCGCTGGTTAATTCCGATAACGGCGACGATGACGGTCGGAGGAGAAGTTGGTGGTGGGTCCCGCCGCGAGGCCCACTCCTCTTCTACTAACCCCGATCGCCTCCCGTGCTGCGGGAGGGAAGGCACCACTCGTCCCAACCGGCGTTTGGTGCCTCCATCGTCGCCGTAGTAGTGGCTAGGTGAGCCCGCTGGTTAATTCCGATAACGGCGACGATGACGGTCGGAGGAGAAGTTGGTGGTGGGTCCCGCCGCGAGGCCCACTCCTCTTCTACTAACCCCGATCGCCTCCCGTGCTGCGGGAGGGAAGGCACCACTCGTCCCCGGCGTTTGGTGCCCCCATCGTCGCCGTAGTAGTGGCTAGGTGAGCCCGCTGGTTAATTCCGATAACGGCGACGATGACGGTCGGAGGAGAAGTTGGTGGTGGGTCCTGCCGCGAGGCCCACTCCTCTTCTACTAACCCCGATCGCCCCCCGTGCTGCGGGAGGGAGGGCACCACTCGTCCCAACCGGCGTTTGTTGGTTCCTCCGTCGTCGCCG